>NW_010168590.1:4251-20480 GCF_000695765.1 Mesitornis unicolor
TAGCCAGCCTGTGCCAAGCTCATCCCCAGGGTGATCTTTCTGAAGTAAAGCAGAGAATAGCTGAAACTGCTCCTGACAGAGAGGTAGGAAAGAATATCCATCTGGGGGGAGCTAGAATTTTGGCTTTATCTTTCTTGTAAAGCATTAAATGGATCATTAAAACTAGAAATGTCCCAAACTGTAGTTATGTACATCACAGTAGCTGAAATGGTTTTGCAAGCAGAGCGCTCTCTTTCCTGCTAAGTGAATTTTTCAGATTAGCGCGCCTAAAAGTAGAGCTGGGTTTAGGGCATAGACTGCAGTGCCTAAGTAAGTATTAAGCACTTTGTAGTGACTGTTACTATCAAATGCAGCAGAAGACAACACTGACAAGTTCGTAACACCTACAAATTTCTTTTCCATTCTAAAACAGGGGAAAAAAAAAAAGAAAATGGTGTAAAGAGAGATCAGTTGAACTTTGCAAAAGCAGCTGCTGCAAAAGCAAATTCTCCCTTGCTAATCAGGATTAGGGAAAACACCTGAGTTCTGTTTCATTGTTGTGAGTTATCAGCAGCACCTGTGCTTCGTTAGCAAAATAAAAGTTCACTGTTATCTAAGACAAAAACTTTGGGGAGGGAGAGGGGCAGACTGCAGTCCTTGAGACAACAATATCAAATCCCCTTTTGTTTCCTGGATAGTGATTACAGTAAAATACTTTGCTTATGTTTCCATTCCTTACACCATCTGTTTCAAATTAAACCCTTCTGGCTTGATACATCATTATTTATTAGAGCGTTACACTAGATAATGCAGTGTTAGTATTGCTGTTATAAACCCTTAGTTTCATGAGTATGACTTCAGGGGCAGAACTGGATGTGTTTACATAATGACAGGGCTTGCGACTGTGTTAATAAAACTAGTTTACCAGTTCAGAAATTACTTTCTTTTTTTCCTCGGTCTTGCCTTTCACCAGGATATTTTTGGTGTGTCTTTTGATTTGTTACTCTAAATGTTTGTGTTCGGTAGAGTGAAACCTTCTGGTTTGAAATGGCTGAAAGCTAAGACACTGAGGACTCGTTGATAACAAATGAGTCTTTAGTCACTGTATTGAAGAGGCTTACTCCTTACTAAAGCCATAAGGAAAGAGATTCAGTCACAGGAAAGAAGAGCAGTTCCTTACAGCTTTTTTTGAGATACTTTGGTTTACCAGTGATACCCAGCATTACTAAAGAAATTTCTTTCAATCTACTTCATTTCCAGACATCTGCTGGAAGTACAACTTAGCTGAGAGGAAACAGTCTAGGAGGTTCCTGGAGTGTGTGGAAGACAACTTCCTCACACAACTGGTGAAGGAACCGACAAGGGAAGGCGCCCAACTCGACCTCCTGTTTGTAAACAGGGAAGGCCTTGTGGGAGATGTGAGGGTTGGAGGGCGCCTGGGAAACAGCGACCATGAGATGGTGGAATTCTCAGTGCTAGGAGAGAGGAAGAGGGCAGCCAGCAGAACGGCCACCCTGGGCTTCCGGAGGGCTGACTTTGAACTGCTCAGGAAGTCGGTCAATGAGATACCTTGGGAGACAGTCCTTGGGGGCAAGGGTGCCCAAGAGGGCTGGGAGGTCTTCAAGAAGGCAATCTTGACAGCGCAAGAGTGAGCTGGTCTCTTCTCCCAGGTGATGGGGGATAGAACAAGGGGAAATGGCACCAAGCTGTGCCAAGGGAGGTTCAGGTTAGAGAGAAGGAGGAAGTTCTTTACTGAGAGGGTCGTCAGAAGCTGGAACAGGCTGCCCAGGGAGGTGGTGGAGTCACCATCCCTGGATGTGTTTAAAGAGCGGGTAGATGAGGTACTTAAGGATATGGTTTAGGGGTAGACAGGAACGGTTGGACATGATGATCTCAGAGGGCTTTTCCAACCGAGCGATTCTGTGATTTCGAAAGATGGTGACTGTAAGTGTAGAATTAAGAAATGGATTAATCTTTTGTGATATAAAGACTTTCTATGCTGTAGATAAGGTGAAGCCTAGTTTTAAATATGCTTATAGAGAGTGTCTGGGGAAGATAACTCATCCTAAATGAGCTTCTCTCTCATTTTTTTCTGGTCGAAAGAGATCTGAAAGATCCTCTAGTGAGTGATTCACAACACATGGATTAAATTCAAGATCTGAATCACTACTAACATATATATATACATTCTTTCATGAAAAAATGACCCTAAATTTTGTGCTGTATTTAAGCAACACGGTACTGGCATGGTTGTGCTTACCCTTCAGTGATGTGGTCAGGAAGCCAGTATCTGCTTCATAACCTTTCATTTGTTTAACTGGTCTAGTCATACAAACCAAAGTTGCTTAAAAGCAGTATTCTCTCTTGCTCTATTAAAAAAATGTATTAAGTGAGCTTAAGTAGCATCATTTTATAACCCAAAAGTTTAAACTAGTGTATCATTTAAATTTCGCTGGGTCCAAAGCAGGCCAGGATGACATCAGTATTTCCTTTAGAAGGCCAGCAGTAAGTCCACAGTATACATCTGAATACATTTGGATCAAATGATGTAATGTATATTTTTTTCTTTCTCTCTCTGTCTCTCTTGAGAATAAGTTTACAGATTTTTATTTTTTTTTAATATATTTGAAAGGTGATACATGGTGAGTAAATGTGCTTGGGGTCATGGAAAAGGCTTTTCAAAACCACGTTTTCCTCATTTCAAATGACTTTTTATTGCTTTAATTGTCTTGTTTAAAAAAATGCCTGAAAGTTCATAAAGTCTGCTTACCAGTTGTAGGCTAGAGACCTGCCCTTGTTTCCCCTGTAGCTGATGGTAAAACATCCAAACACTGACTCATCCCTGTAGTGATCAAGGTCCCATACAGAAAACTGAAGTTTTTCATACTCCTCGTGCAGCGCAGTTAACCCTGAGAGCTGCCCTTGCTCCTGCTGTTGACACAAGGTTCTTCTGCCTGCCAGGGGAAAGCAACAGCCTTTGTCAAGACACATCCACGCTGACTTTTCCTGCCAACCGTACTGGCTTTCTGGCTTCTGGTTTGCTTTGTTCTGGTCACAACACAGTTAAGAGGACACCCAGCCTTGGGCACCTTGTTTGAAGGTATCTCTGCATCTAGCCACAGAAATGGGATAAGCCCCTGCAAATCATTCTTGAGTAGGGGACCGGTGGCATCAGTAGCACAAGCATTTACTGTTTTAGCTAACAGAATAATTCCATTAGTGGGTTCCATCAGTACGTTGTTATCCTCTTAGGTGGATTTTCTGCTCATGGATGAAATACAACACAAAACTGGATTACAATGGTAGTAATATGAAAAAAATTATATACATATCTATATATATATATAAAAAAACCAACAACAAAGAGCAAGAGGTTAAGTAGTTATTAATGTAATGCAGGACTGTATATTCAAGCTGGTGGTAACTTTCAACAAATTATTTTTAGATGTTTTTTAACCTAACTGCAAGTTTTACAAAATGGTAAACATAATTAATTACAAGTAACATTTTTTGGATTTACTGAGTAAAATCTAAAATAATCTCAAAAGACATTTGCACATAAAGTGTATAAGTCCATTAATACATAAACTAAGCAAAAATAAACTGCAGAATGTAAGCATATGCAGAGGAGATTCCTAATGGTAGCGTTGTCACAGAAGAATGACATCCAGAATGCAGCACTGAGGCAGACAATCAATATTATCCATTTTTATTTTCTAGCACAATGAGATTGCCCAGATGTTCAGCAATACATTTTTGCTGAGGAAACTATTTTGATTATTGCTTAGCAACAGTCTCAAACTTTTCTGGTGGTGAGCTGAGTTGTAAGTTAGTGCCTTTGTCACACACGTGAGAAACTCACCCGTGTCTACACTGGGAATTTGACCTCAAGTGTCAGATTATTTGCACAATTGATGCACCTTTAATAACACCAAAATTTCAAACTGAGCCATGTGATTTTAGAATTCAGTTCAAACAATTAAGAGATTTACCAGAAATTGTAGTATTTGCCCCATCCAGTTTCAACCTGTACTTGTCCCAGAGAGTGATGGTGCCTTGGGCAGTTTTTTTATTCTTTTGTAAGTTGTTGGAGGTCAAATACAGCAACTGAGATTCAGGTTAGAGGGCAGACTGAAGAGGAAGACGTAGGATACAAGTGGGACAGTTAATGGAAAGTAAGTGTTATGAGGGATTAAAAAAAGGCATTGGGGGAAAGATTTAGAAGTCATTTGCAGGAAGCAGATTGAGAACTGAGGAAGAACAACTGTGCTGTTTATGAGGAATTGGATGTGAAGTTTTGAAAGTAAACATTTTTCTTCTGGGTAAGAAAGAACATACACAGTACAAATACACACACCCGCCTCCATGATGAGGGGTAATACTTCCAAGATAAACTAAAGAAAAAGAATAAAATTACATTTTTCAAGATATATGAGAAGAAACAGAAAGCTGAGTAAATACAGAGAATGAGGTGGGCACGAAGGATCAAGGAAGGTAAAAAACCATCTAGTCTGCAGCAAATTTCCATCGGGATCTCTGATGCACTTGTCAGATGCCTGGGGCCCCTGTTGATCTGCAGAATGTCCCAGAGCCAGAGGACCTGTGCTACAGTCAGTTCTGCTTCTCTGCACCATGTCTGTGTGAGACAGAGACACAAAGTGGTGGACAGGGGAAAGACACTCAGCTGGGAGAGCTGGGGAGTGAGTGGTTTAACTTCTTTAGCAGAAAGAGCATTTTCTTTTGGGCAGGCACAGTGATCTTGTAGTTCTGCTGTTGGTCCCGCAGAGCGGAGGAGCCTGGTAGCACCATCACTAAGAAGAACAGATCACTGTCTCCTTGGGGAAGGGAAGAGACTCTATTTTCAGTTGTTCTGGAGTCACACACTGATTAAAATCTGGCTGTTGGAAACTGTGTACCCAGCTAGCATATTAGTGGAATAATGCGAATAGTGTGATGTGTAGCATGGGAAATGTGAGTAGGGAGGTGAAGCTTGAACAGGTGAACGGGAATGATAAGAATGCATAATTAAATATGCAAAGGCTGAATAATGGAATCTGTAAAATCTGCCAGCATCCCTAGACTCAGATTCAATATAATTTCTGTCACCATTTGCAAACTGCTTAACTTAATAGGTAGGAATCAGTGCTGAATTTCAGATACCGGCTTAAGAAAAAGTGCTCTGTTCTGCTTCTCTTTCCCCAAGGCTTCTGTGTGAGGTTATTAAGACAGTACCATTGCTGATGTACAGATAATTAACGTTTCAGTTTGACCACAATAGTTTCTTCTGCACAACGCAATGCTGGTGGAGCTAAACCGAGGTCTTGCTTCCGAAAGGAGCCTGCTTGTGAAGGGAGGAGCGGTGCTCCAGCAAAAGAGGGCACAATGCTGCTCCTTTGGATGAGGTGAGAATGGGAGTGCTCAGCTCTGCTTTGCTGAGATCACCTGTATTTCCCAAAACCCTGGATCATGGTTTCCGACACCGGGAACCCAATGCTAACCATAAGAGTTTGATTCCTGTGCTCAGGGCTTGTAACTAAATATGATGCACGCTTTACCCATGAAAGTTGCAACCTCCAGTTCATGGGGTGTTCATGCTGGTACTTGCATTAGGTTAAAACCAGGCAGGGCTAGAGGTTATGTCCCTGCCCGGGACCCAGTGACCTGGCTGGAGCAGAAACTGGTTTTCGACAGGCAAGACAGGATCAGTCCACGCCTCTGGCTTGACCCTGGTCAGCCTGGGTGTGGGAAGCTGAGCTTGGGTTGCCCAGAGAACAAGCACAAGGCCGGGGCCACCCATCAAGAGGGGTCTAGTCCTCAGGTACCTCTGTTCTGAGGCTTCTTTGCGAGACTGAGTGCAGAAGGCCTTTGGGACAAGAAGTGCCATTTTGCAGCATCACCAACACTAACCTGAATCACCCTGAGTTCCTATGAGTATTAGATTGAAAATTTGTATACATCTCCTCCCCGAATAGATTGCAAACTCTTTCATCAGTTCACTGCTGAAGGCAACAGTACTGGTGGGACTGGTGATGTGGACTTTAAAATTCTTTCTTACCTGAAGAACAGCTCTGGAAAGTCTTCTATCCAACATATGAGAGAGGAGAGAGAGAAGTAGCAGGCAGGAAGCTGTTAGCCCCCTGAAAGGAGGCTGTAGCGAGGTGGGGGTCGGTCTGTTTTCCCAAGTAACGAGCAATAGGAGGAGAGGAAATGGCCTCAAGTTGTGCCAGGGGAGGGTTAGATTGGATCTGAGGACAATTTTCTTCACCAAAAGGCCTATTGAGCACTGGAACAGGCTGCCCAGGACAGCGGTGGAGTCACCGTTGCTGGAGGTGTTTATAACTCACAAGTGGTGTTCTCCAGGGCTCAGTTTTGGGGCCAGTCCTGTTTAACATCTTGATCAATGATCTGGATGAGGGGATTGAGTGCTCCCTCAGCAAGTTTGCAGATGACACTAAGTTGGGAGGGAGCGTTGATCTGCCCGAGGGTAGGAAGGCTCTGCAGAGGGACCTGGACAGGCTGAATCCATGGGCTGAGGCCAACTGTGTGAGCTTCAACAAGGCCAAGTGCCAAGTCCTGCACTTTGGTCACAATAACCCCATGCAGCGCTACAGGCTTGGGGATGAGTGGCTGGAAAGGATCTGGGGGTGTTGGTGGACAGCAGGATGACCATGATCCAGCAATGTGCCCTTGCGGCCAAGAAGGTCAACAGCATCCTGGGGTGTATCAGGAATAGTGTTGCCAGCAGGGATAGGGAAGCGATTGATCTGCTTTACTTGGCACTGGTGAGGCTGCCCCTTGAATCCTGTGTTCAGTTTTGGGCGCCTCACTACAAAAAGGACATTGAGGGGCTGGAGCGTGTCCAGATGAGGGTAACAAAGCTGGTGAAGGGGCTGGAGAACAAGGATTATGAAGGGCAGCTGAGGGAGCTGTGGTTGTTTAGTCTGGGAAAAGGAGACTGAGGGGAGACATTATCGCTCTCTACAAATACCTGAAAGGAGGGTGTAGAGAGGTGGGGGTTGGTTTCTTCTCCCTGTTAGCTGTGATAGGACAAGGGGAAATGGTCTCATGTTGTGCCAGGGGAGGTTGAGGTTGGATATTGGGAGGAATTTCTTTACTGAAAGGGTTGTGAAGCCTTGGAAGGGGCTGCCCAGTGAGTGGTGGAGTCTCCATACCTGGAGGTATTCAAGTAGCGTGTGGATATGGCACTTCAGGACATGGTTTATTGGGTATGGTGGTGTTGGGTTGATGGTTGGATTTGATGATCTTAGAGGTGTCTTCCAACCTTAATGATTCTGTGAATCAGCAGATGTTATCATCATATGTAAATTGCTGGCCAGTCACTGTATCTGGGTGTGTTTAATCTTCTAATTTCTTTGTATAAATATTACGAGGAAACCAGCATGGGCTGTGGAAATCCAGAGCACCCAGCCTTGCGCAACTGAATAAAATGCAGTCTCCCTCCTGAGCGTGTGAGAATTGGGCTGTTGATATTCAAGGTGTGGCCCCACCACTGCCGAGGACAGAGGCACAATCACTTCCCCACTCCTGCTGACCACACTATTTCTGATACAAGCCAGAATGCCGTTGGCCTTCTTGGCGGCCTGGGCACACTGCTGGCTCATGTTCAGTCCCCAGATCAAACTGTGCCTGCGCAGGGTGAGGGTCTTCGCCTAGGCAGAGCTCTTTTGGGCCTGTGGGTAGATATTTTAGTATTATAATGAAGGCAGTTTGCCTAAGGACACCTGATTTTCTACTTTCCATGCCAAGTCTGTGATTAAATCATGGACAACTTAATGAGGTCCCTATTTCAAGAAACAAGACATTCCCCACGTCCATGTCTCCATATTGTTGAGATGGTTAGCCCACAGACTCTTAGAAGTGGTTCCTCTTTGATCTGGTTTTGGATGGTCAGTCTTCATGACTTCTTTTTCAGCAGATGGGTTACTCGTTAGCACACACTGCTAACGCAGAGTCACAGTTAAGGTCACGGCCACACCACAGCCCTTCTTGGCCGGGGGAACCGAGGAGCTGCGGGGTCAGCTCTAGGAGAGGGACGGGCTGCCCCTGCCTGGCAACAGCAGCTGATTGGCCACAGCTGAACCAATCAGTGCAGCCGGAGGGGACCTGTCAGTCACAGCTGGGCTGAGGCGGGGCCAGAGGGGGCAGAGGTGCCTGAGGGGAAATGGGGAAGAGGTGAGGGGCCAGGGGTGCTGTAAGAGCAGGAGCAGGAGCAGGAGCAGGAGCAGGCACAGGCACAGGCATAGGCATAGACGTGGGTGCAGGAGCAGGATCAGGTATCTCCCATGGTGAATGGGCCTAGGGGAGAGATCTAGAGGCCTCACCCCACCCCCTACAGGCCCAGCCATCGCCTGGTTCCCCAGCCCTGGGCCTGAGTGCTCAGCCCCAGGGAAAGCCCCACAGCCGGGGTCAGAGAGGGCTTCGCTGCTGTCCTGGGGGTCGCCAGCCTCAGCCATGGCTGCTGCAGGTCGCTGTGTCATGAGGTGGACAGTCAGATGTGAAGCTGGGAGATGTCCATTTACTGGATGTAGCTACACTTGTCAAAAACAGTTGGCAGTTGCTGAACTTTGAAAGAGGGAATTAACTGTATCAGGCTCTACAGTAAGTTGTTAACACCTGTTGATAGTATTTTTCCAAAATGACAGTTTGTGTATGATCCCAGACTTTGAAAGTCAGTGAGTTGTCACATTGTAATTGCAAGCAGTCTTGCATGGGAACCTTCCTGTTCATCTTCCCTTACTACTTCTGATAGATGTGGAAATAAACTAACATTGCAAGTGTTGTTAGTAATGCAAGAAAGGGGGGTTGAGGTGAGGAGTAGTTTGAAAGTACAGGGCATTTCCATAACCTGTTCTCTCCAACCTGACTGCTCTTGTGTCTTTCAGAAGTGCATGTGTGCTGCCAGGCTCATGCCTAGGTGCCATCATGAAGAGCAAAGGAAATTGGGTTACTCTGCTGAAGTGACAAATTATTTGCATAAAGAGTTGTAAACAGTGGACTTCTTTAAATGTTTGCTCTGATGAAGAGTTTATCCATAGTACCAGTGTGAGCTGTGTGTTGTCTTGCTCAGACAAGATGAGTAAATGCAGTAAAGCCTGACTTTTTAGCTTGTGCTTTGGGATATGAGAAAAGCACAGAACAATGCACCCAAACTCTTATTTGAGTTTCCGACCAGACAGGGCGACTTCGTCAGCCTTGCACTTCTGTCTGTACTGGTGCTTGTCTTGCACCTTACAACCAGTGACACTGTTTCAATGCTGGGGCAAAGGTGAATTACATCAGCAAGGTTTTTGTACAGCTAAGAGACTAGAACTGGTGTTAAATCCTTTATTTCTCTGCACAGACTTTATTAGTACAGCTGAGTGCTCTTAGTTTAGTGAAGCACAGCCTCTAGTACATTGCAGATACAGGGTTTGAATCCAGAGAGAGTGAACAGAAAAGGTGTTTCTTGAGAGGTGTGAAATCCTTTGGCAAATGTGGGTGACCAGCAGTTATGTGCAAGAAAGGTCTTATCAGGTGCCTTGGCTTGGAGAGAGTAGTTTTAGAGGGCAAAGATTGACTTCAAGTTGATGGGCTCAGGAATATAAGGCTCACAGTTTGGAAGACTTTTGTTATGTGAACTTTATCTCACTTTTATATAAAAACATGACTGAATTTACTTTGAAGCAACTGTTCATATTGGTGTGAATGTTCATATTTGTGCTTTAATTTCACGTCTAGATCTCCTGTTGGAAGACCTCCAAGCCTTTTTTGTTGCATGTCCTTACTTTGATTCCCACTCTGTGTGTTAGTAAGCCGACTTTCCAGTTGTGCTCATGGTCGGCCTGTTAGATGAGCTTATCCAAATGTGACTTAATTCTGTAATAACTGCTGTCCTAGTATAGCATTTTTAAGTTTCATGAAAGGCTGATTGCAGGCAGTTAAGAAAACCCTGTTTAGATTGTAGTAATTCTGCTAAGTCCGATATCCCTAAAATCCAGTCTTACTTTCTCGAACAGAGAGAATTTTAATATCTCAACTACTGAGAAGTCATATGATGTTACAGAAATCCTTTGGCAAATGTGGGAGTGCCCAGTAGTGACAGAACAGTACTGAAAAATTCCTAATGCAAACATCCCCACTAAGCCAACACACTAAATTTCGTGTTAGTTCACAGGAGGACTTACAGCATTTTGATTTGCCTGCCAGTCACGTGCCTGAGCTGCAAAGCAGTTTCTGACTCCTATGATCCCTTCCTGGATGTCTCCTTGGATATAGAAGTAAGAGATCTTGTATTTGTACTTCAAGACGTCCGTCCCAAGGCTCCTGTAGCTTTCCAGAATCAATGCAGTTGACTTAAAATCATAGACTGCAAACACAGAAGAGCTTGGTGGTGCGTGGGAAGTGCTATGAACTGTGTCCTACTGGGGTGACCATGGCAGTGGTTTTCAGCTGGACAAGCATAAATTATCCTCCCTGCACCCTTGATGTACTCTCGTCCTTCCTTTTGCCCTCAATCCCCATCTGGCTCCTACACCGATGGGTTGTGGTGTTTTCATTCTTGATGACCCTGAGCACCATCAGCAGCTGAACTGTGCAGTGACACAAATAGCCCAGGGAATCAAGGGAAAGGTTCAGCAAAAATAAAGTCTTTCTGCCTCCTTCTGGACACTGCGTGCAGGTTCATGGTGGGTCTCCTCCGCCTCAGCCAGCTGGGTCCCCTTGTCAACCCATAGGAAGTGTTTGGGTGAGGGCATTTCCCTGAGCTCACCGCTCTCCTTTCTCACTCCTCCAGGCAGTCTCATCCATCACCACAGCTCTGAAGGATTTTGTGAAACCTGAGCAGCTGGATGGTGGAAACCGCATTAAATGTAGCAAGTAAGATGATTACTAATGACATTATTAATACGAGATCCTGTGTGAAGGTGCTGCGTGTCATTGAGCATAAGTCATCTTTTCACATATGTTAGATGCTCATTAATGAGTCACAGCTGTGTTTTTAACATGCTCTTTTGCAACTGGATATCCTTAAAGTAGCATAAAGATGTGTGAGACATGAAAGTTTGCCTGGCCTTCTGGAGGCAAGATCGGGTGCATTTCAGCACTTGGCTCTGTGCTTGGTTTCAAGGTGTGACAAGACGGTCGCTGCCTCCAAGAGGTTTACAATCCATCATGTGCCCAAGGTTCTGACGTTGTGTCTGAAGAGGTTTGAATATTTCACTGGCAGGAAGATCAACAAGGTGTGTATGCAAAGGGAGTGCAACTTTCTCTTCCTAGCACAGCTTTCCCAAAGCACCAAGCTCTTTCACAAGTTGGTCACACTGAGTTTTTCTTGTTTGCTTTTGGGGAGAGGAGGGTTCCCATGACAGGACAAGCAGCTCCAATAGAGCTGCTATGGCCAAGAACAGTTTCCTGCCACCTAAACCATTCCATGTGGCTTTAATAAAAACCTAAGTGTTCATGAGCCCCAAAGATGTATTCCTACACCTCTCGCTTTTAGTCTTGGAAGGCTATTTCATGTAGCATTTCAGGATCATTTCTGAGCCCTGTTGGTCTCCCCATAGGTTGTCAGGTACCCCGAATGCTTGGATCTTCTCAGACAGCTGGAGAACCGCTGCTCTATGCCTTATATGCTGTCCTGGTGGACAGTGGTTGCAGCTGTCAGAAGGACACTATTTCTGCTACACAAAGGTGAAGAGCAACTTCCTTCCTAACAAGGGAAAGATGTGTGCTGGGGAAGACAAACTTTCACAGTGCGATACTGGCAGCCAGGGTTTTGGGCAGAAGGTGTCCATAGGGGCTGGATGGGATTTGTCTTGGCATCCTCTTGGTTCTGTAGTTTTCTGCCTGTGCTTTTGCTGAGAAACCATGCAGTTCCTCTCCAGATATCCATGCCTTTTTTTGCAGGCCAGCAATGGACTGTGGTATAAGATGAACAATGTGGCTGTGGATGGTTGTGGCATCAACACAGTTCTCAGGCATCAAGCCTATTTACTGTTCTATGTCAGGTAACAACCAGTGTAAAAATGTGTTCAGAATCCATTTCCTTTCCTTTTTTTTGCCATTTTTCTTCTCGTCCTCTTGAGTGTTTCTCTTCCTGTCATAGGAGACAACCTACATCTTTCAGTGCTGTCAGATCTGAACTGCCCCACATCAGTCCTTATCTTTTCTTGCTGGGCTTTAGGCTGCTGCCCTGGATTAAAATGCTACGTGACTGCTCTCTGAAGCTGGATAGTGTAGACAAAAGTACTTAAAGAGGTCTGACAGGAAAGATGGTGAGGGACTCTTTATCAGGGAGTATAGTGATACGATGAGGGGTAACAGTTTTAAACTGAAAAAAAGATTATGATTAGGTATTAGGAAGCAATTCTTTACAGTGAGGGTGCTGAGACACTGGCAAAGGTTTCCCAGAGAAGCTGTGGGTGTCCCCTCCCTGTCAGTGTCCAAGGCCAGGTTGGACTGGGCTTTGAGCAGCCTGGGCTGGTGGGAGGTGTCCCTGCCCACGGCAGGGGAGATGGAACTGGATAATCTTCAAGGTCCCTTCCAACCCAAACCATCCCGTGGTTCTGTGAATCTATGAAATGGAGACCACAGTGGGTATAGAGATGAGCTCTTGCTCCAACTGGAGCAGAGCTGGTGGGAAGACCCCAACTGAATTTCCCATTTGTGTTTTTGGTTACATCTTCCCTCTGTCATAGAAACCACTCCCAGAAAAATCCTGAACCCCAGAGGAGGCTGCAAGAACCACCCTCAGTGGACACCACTCTTTTTTTCTCCAGGTGCTCTGATGTGACAGTTGCAGAAAGGGCTTCTTCCTCACTGACAGCTTCTCTGTCACCGACACTTTATCCATCACCAACATCTTCTTCCTCACTGGCACCATCACATGCCCGTGCCTTCCTCAGTCAGTGGGCAGCCAGCAGCAAGCAGGTCGGTTCTGTGGGACCACAGTGTCTGCCTCACAGGGCTAAGGTAACTCTGGGGTCAGGGCACAAGATGGGCAGTGGGCTTCTTTCTGGGTTCTTGGCATTGCTCTCATCCCACCTAGATCCATCCCATTCATCTGCCTTTGCAGCCCTCCAGGAGAGCCTTTGGGAGGCCTTTAGCTGTCCCCTAACAGAGCTTCTGGGGTTTCCCTACTGTTCTGGTGCTTTCAGGAGGAAAGGGCAGGACCTTTTCACAGCACTCTTTGCAGGACACAGCAGTGGACATTGAGGACTCTTCAAAGGAGAGCAGCTTCTCCGCAATAGCCAGCACCAGCCAGCTAATCTGGGACATTGCACGGGAAGTGTCTGCAGCCTGGCCATGCCCCATCTGGCCAGGCAGACTCAGCATCTATGAATCCGAAAGGCAACTAGACTGCCTGTTCCACCATATGCTGCACACCATGCAAGAAGAGAGCAACAAAGAGGTGCATGGATTCAGCCCTTCTTCCTGCTGCCAGAGGGATGATGCCAGGGAGAGGGCCTGGAGCAGATCCCCACAGTGGGACAGTGATCTCTGCAGCTGGTTTGTGGATGCCATAGACTACGACCACTCAGCAGAGAGGAGGAGGAGAACTGGTCCTCCAGGTCATGACCACGCTCCCAGGGATGATGCAGCTGCAAGACTTTCAAACACCAGCTTCCAGTTTGCTCCTGCTGTGCCCAGAGCTGCTCAGCAGCAAACCCTGCCGAGGCAGAGAGAGCGGAGCAGATCCCCACGGCAGGGCTATGATCTGCGCAGTCGGTTTGTGGAGTGGACGGGCTGCCACTGGGAGGAGGAGGAGGAGGAGGAGGAGGAGGCTTTTGGCAGATACTGGGATTGCCTTGGAAAAACAATACTCGTTTTGTACAAACAGGCTGAAAAGACAAAGACAAAATTAAAACCACTTGTTGGCCTTGCACAGGGTGTTTTCTTCTCTATGTGTTTTGAAGCAATTGGTGGAAATACCCAATGTGCGGGGTTTATGTTTGGGGAGTTTGAAACTGTGTGTTTGCATGTGCCCATATTGAGATATCTTCTTTTTTGGAGTTCAAATCACTCCAAGAGAAATGGGCTGGATGTGCCAGCAGTGAGTGGGACTGGAGACGGACTGAACGGCCGAGCCCACAGAGTGCTGCTCCGTGGCACCAAGTCGAATTGGAGGCCAGTAACTAGCGGTGTCACCCAGGGGTCAGTACTGGTTCCGATCCTGTTTAACATCTTCCTTAACTAATGCTATGGGTGATGGGCAGAGTGCACCCTCAGCAAGTTGGCAGATGACACCAAACTGAGGAGTGTTGCTTAGGCCAGGGGGTCGTGCTGCCACCCCGAGGGACCTGTGCAGGCTGCCAGGGATCTCACGCAGTTCAGGAAGGGGAAGTGCAAAGGGAGCTGTGGAAGTGATGAGCACCGGCACAGGCTGCCCAGGGAGCTTGTGGAGTCTCCGTCCTTGGAGATGTCCCACAGCCCTGTGGACATGGTCATGGACATTGGCTGCAGGTGACCAGGGATGGGGAGGATGCAGCTCCAGCGGGTGTTGCCTGCAGATGTCCCAGGGCAAACACAAGACATCACGCCTGGAGCAGGTGAGCGTCGGGTCTCCAGCCGTTCATTCAGACAAGGCAAGCACACTTTCTTCTTGCTCTGTGTTTGTGGGGCCCAAACCACTCAGCCCAGCCTTTGGGTGAGCTGTGCGTGTTTTCAGACTGCTGGCACCTCTGCAGCTGTTCAGGAGAGTCCCTCCAGGTGAAGTGGCCTTCTTGGCTTGAAAAACCAGCCAGAACTTCACTGCTTTTGTGCTGTTGTCCGCTGCCCTAGGTGATTACTCCCCTGGCCAGTCCGAGACACATGTAAATGCCTGCCTGTGCAGTGCCTGTCCTTCCAGCCCAGGGCCGTCACGGCAGACCTCCCTCCAGGTAAGTGAGTGCTGGGAATCGCACACCCTTGCAGCCTCGGTGTTCTCTAGTGTTAATCTGCTGCTCAGCTTTGTCACCAGGGCGAGTTCAAAGCCTACGCAGCAGGACACAATTGTTACAGTAGAAGTTTTCTTTATGTCCTGTAGGCATTTTATGGTGATAGCGCCATTTATAGCTTGGTTGGGAGACAAGTGCGAAGCAAAGCTCTTATATCTGCACACTTCACAGATTAGGGGAGGAGAGGATACTTTTAATTAGCGTTTAGATTTTTTACAGTGTGGTGTTTGTGGGTCAGTGATGATGATCATGGAGGTGGTGGCTGAGACTGTAACGGAAACTGTTCTGTCCTGGAGCAGAAGCCCAAATCGGCTCTACGTCTTAGTCTGACTTAGTCTGGGAGAATGATTTGTTTTCTTAAAACTGAAGATAATTTACTATGTCAGGGCCCAAAGCCCTTTTTTTTGGAACCTTCCCCTTCTTTTATGGTACAAATGCTCATTTTAAGACCTAAAAGCCTTATTTTGAATGGCTGAACCCTCACCTTAGCATCTAAAGTCTCATATTTAAGGTGTAAAACCACATTTTTGACATCAGTTAGAAAAATCAAAGTGTCATCTTAGTCTTGAAATCTTCATTTCTCAGTCCGCAAGACTAATTTCTAGCACCCAAAGCTTTGATTGTACCACTGAAATGCTCATTTTTAGGATCCAAACTCTCATTTTTAGCGCTCGTTTTTAGGGTCAAAACTCTCATTTTTAGGGTCAAAACTCGTCTTTATATGTTCCAAACCCTTTAACTTACATCAAAGTCCCAGAGCCTCATTTTTAAGCCTGAAACCCTGATTTTAATGCTGCAAAGTGTAATTTTTCGAGTCCAAATCTTCCTTTTCAGGCGCCAGATCTTCCTTTTTTTGATTCAGTGTGTGGTTTGGCAATCCTAAAGCCTCATTTTAAGCTCCCAAGGACCCATTTTTGAAGTGAAAAGTGTGGGTTTAGGGACTGAAGCATCATCTGAAGGCACAAACCCTTATTTCAAGGTTCAGAACCTGATTTTCATTTCCAATCCCATTGTGAAGACCCAAACCCTCCTTTTGTGGCTCCAAATCCCTCTTTTGCAGCTGGAAGCCTCCCCTGAAGTGCCCAAAGCCCCGTATTTAGTGCCTTAATCTTCATTTTTAGCATCCAAATGTGTCTGATGCTCTTCTGTGGGGAGAACTCGCGCTGCAGTCGCACCCCAGTGTGAGTCTGGTTGAAATGGGAACAAGAATTCAGGAAATCATTGGCTTGGGTGCTGCTTCACGCCTCTGCTGTGAGCACAGGGCAAGGCAGCGCACAGGAACCTCCCATATTTTATTTTATTTTATTTTATTTTATT
>NW_010168591.1:0-13621 GCF_000695765.1 Mesitornis unicolor
ATAACGATAACGATAATAATATCTAGCCAGTGAATGACCTCTGGCTTGCCAGCACTGGACCCAGTGTGTATTTAATTCCGTCCCACTCTTGTTTTACAAAGCAAAGCATCGCAGTGGCTCAGGCCAGACCCAAACCCATCACTTTTTTGGGAGTTTTTTTGTTGCAGGATTTGCCCCAGACTGGGTCCACCTCGTGCCATGGCAAAATTCATCTGCGGAGGCCGAACGTCAGCTCCCTGCCTTGGGCGGCAGAGAAATTGGGAAATGTTCCTATAAATGTGATTCATGCAGCACGACACCTGCCTGCGCGCTGCATTATCCAAACCTATTAGGATGAAGGAGGCGCAGCCAACTATTTTGTTATATGGGGTTTAATTTTTTTCTGCCCCCATTGTTCATTATTTCCCACAGAAATTTCATATGCCGGCTTCTTTTTTTTTTTCTCCAGAGCTAAAAAAATCCTGCTTCGTTTTGCTATTGGGTGGAAGACGGACAAGTTTTAGAGAAACTTCAGCTGGATGTTGCATTTATAAATAAATGTGACAAATTTAATAGGGTAGGATAGGTATTTGAATTATTGATTGTTAAATATTTAAGCTGCGAGTCCCCATCCATCAGCATGTGTGAGAAAGCTCGGGGCAGATTTATGGCGCTGGAGTTTTCCTGGTTAGCTGGCACTTGGCATTTCGATTAATTATAGCCCACACATTCGGGGTTTTTTTTTCAGGTTTCGTTAGAAGTATTTATAAAAGATGTCCCTATTATACCATTTAAATATTGTTTGCGCAACTGGAACATGTTTTCTATTGGGGATTAATACACTGTTTGATTTAGGGGAAAATTAAATTAGAAGGTGTAAGTCTCGGGAGGCGAAGGCTGTATTTGAAAGGGGTCTCCACCATTGGAAAGCACAAAGTTTTTCTTTTATGTATAAATATTTTGCTCTGGGTGTTTCCTGGGGTCTGCAGGTGCTGGGGGGGGGAAGTCCAAAAAGTTCCCTGAGTGATGGGGAGCAGCAGAGGAGACAATTAAAAATTAAATTAAAATTAACTTAAAATGAAGATATTTGGGGCCTCCCCATCCAATGGATGCCCCCAGGGCAGGAAGGGTCTGTGTTAGGGGAGGAAACCGCCCGGGGCCCTGGGGTCAATAACACACCTCCCTCCCGAAATCCAGAGCTGTTTGATAGATTGTAATTGCTCAAGAGGAGCCATTATGGCCCGTTAGGTCAATACTCTGCATTTCCAAAGTGCTTTAATTAATACATATTTACAGCAGGTAATAGCAGGGATTTCTCTGAGCCACGGTGTTTGGCCAAGAAAGGCTCCTCACTTTCATAATCGGGGGGGGGGACCAGGAGTTTCATCTCTTGGTGCTTTATTGCACTTTATAAAATGCATCTGGATGCCACAAGCAGCAAGAAAATATCAACATCCACCTCGCTCGGGAGGTGACTCGGGGGTCCCATACAGAGCAGGGGGGCAGCGATGCCCCCAGAGCTTTGCCAACTCCCCCCCTACAACTTCCTAATCCTTTCCCTCCCGTTTTTTGGGGGTCATAAGTAAGTTACTGGTGAGATAAACCCCATTGCTGTGGGCAGGGTCTGTGGGGATGAAGGATGCTGGCACTGGGAATGCACTCAGGCACCATGGATGATTTTGGGGAGCCAAAACAGGCCACCTCTGGTGTTACCTGGCTTCCCCCTGGGATGCTGCACACACAATTAATTCTTTGCCCTTAAATTTCTGCGATTCTGTGTTCATTCAGGGCTTGGGCCAGAGTTGTGACACTCAGGGGACATGGATTTACCTGCAGGAGTAGCCCCAGGTATGAAATCGTGGGGGTTCATCTCCAAAATGCAGCCCCTGTTGAGCAGGTGATCACCATCTGAGTTGACTCTGAAAATACAAACGCCATCAGGTTATTGATTTTTTAATTTACTTTTTTTTTAACCCCGCAACCACAAATTAGAAACGGCGCTGCTAAAAATCACCGCTCTACCCACAAATTTTAATTAAAACCTAAATGAATCATTTTGGGCGCTGCGCTCGCGTATAAACAATGAGGGAGATGGCACCCTTACAGCGGCTTGTCAGCGTTCGCTGACTAATGAGTCGCTGCGAAAACGCGATCTGAAGGGCTGGGGTTGGAAGCAGATTCCTCGGCTAACGAAGGGCACATGCGACCCCGCTGCGGCCATGGCGGAGAAAGGCAGCGAAACCACCTCTCGGGGCTGGGGCGGGGAGGAAAAATGTTGTTAGGGCCAGCAGGACAAGGCTTTATTAAATAAAGCGCGGCGCTGTAATGCGATATTGCAGCTGCAGCCTTTTCGCCACGTTACGGAGTGCTGCTTTTCCCTGTCCTTGCAGCAAACAATAACCATATGCTGGGTTTGTTGCCACACGTTTATTTTATTTCTTCATTAGTGCACAACGAGGACGTGGAAATAAAGAGGTTCTGTTGCTCTGAGCACTCGGGAAGAGCTTTTTAACCAACCCTGCGGGGACCCGGGTATGCGGTGCAGGAGAAGCTGATGCCACTGCCCAGTCCCACGTGCAGAGGGGGACGTTTGTCCTGGTTTTACTGGGGTGGGACCAGTTTTCTGTTCAGGAAAGCTGCGTTTCTGCAAAGGTGGCAATACTTGGTTTGGTGGCAATGATACTGGACAGACACTTGGGGTTACTTTTTGGCCAGCACCAGTATGCGCTGGTTGAGGTCTTTAACAGTTTTGAGTTCACCAGGTGCAGAAGATGGGGGGACCGAAAGCCAGGCTGGCCAATGAAATTATTCCATACCATAAACATCACACTGACTCTAAACTGTGGAGTTTGCTGGGGACACCCTCTTTCCTCAATGGTTGTCACCCCTCAAGGGTTTCACCAGTTTTGCTCTCGAAGCCTGCTCTGCTTGTTGTGACCACTGTATGGGTTCACAGAATCACAAAATCCCAGAACGTTAGGGATTGGAAGGGACCTCAAAAGCTCATCCAGTCCAATCCCCCTGCCGGAGCAGGAACACCCAGATGAGGTTACACAGGAAGGCGTCCAGGCGGGTTTTGAATGTCTGCAGAGAAGGAGACTCCACAACCTCTCTGGGCAGCCTGGGCCAGTGCTCTGTCACCCTCACTGAGAAGAAGTTTCTTCTCCAATTGAAGTGGAACCTCCTGTGTTCCAGCTTGTGCCCATTACCTCTTGTCCTATCATTGTTTGTCAACAAACAATGGTTGAGTGTAACTTTGTGTACTTTACATTAATATTGCTATTAATAGCGGTTTTTTTCTTATTATGGTAATTTTCCACAAATGCTTGGAGTTTAACAAAACCCCATTTTCTTAGGGAACATTTTCTCCACCAAGCATTTAAAGCAGATCTGAGTTTCAAAGTTTGGGATTTTCCCCTTAAGAGACTGAGAGGAAATACCCTGATGCTATTTCCACCAATAACAATGCTATTTCCACCAAAAACGGTGCTATTTCCACCAAGAATGATGCTATTTTCACCCAAGAAGGATACTATTTCCATCAAGAACGATGCTATTTCCACCAAGAATAATGCTATTTCCACCAATAATGATGCTATTTCTACCAGGAACTACGCTATTTCCACCAAGAGTGATGCTGTTTCCACCCAAGAGGGATGCTATTTCCACCAAGAAGGTTGCTATTTCTACCAAGAACTATGTTATTTCCACCAAGGATGCTATTTCCATGAAGAATGATGCTATTTCAGCTCAAGTAAGATGCTCTTTCCACCAAGAATGATGGTATTTCCACCCAAGAAGGATGTTATTTCTCTTTGGGGGCAGTGGTAACTCACCCCAGAGCACCCCAAGCAAGGAAATGGCTGGAAGTGGAAGCTGGGCCACCTTGCTCACCTTTGGTTTATTTTGTTTTAGCCCCATCTAAAGCAGCCTCGTGAAAAGAAAGAAAACTACCATGTTGTGTGTGTCACTTCTGCAGCTCAAAACCCAGCCTTGACAGGGGGAAAAGGAAAAAAAAAAAACCAACAAGAAAAAGAAATTTAAAAAATCAAACCCGCTCCCAACTGCAGCACATGCTCATGGAAACAAGATGTGGCACACATGAGGCTGTCCCAGGGAGAAAGTTTGCTAAAAATAACATATGCAGATTATGTACATAAAATGTCATGAAATATCAGCACATAAAAAGCGTGTGGTGGCTCAGGCTGTTGCAATTACCGCTCAAACGTGCCAGATGAAGGACGCGCAGCATTTGGTGCGTCTGCGGTGGGAGCCAGGCGCGGGGCCAGCTCCTGGCTCCAGGCACCGGGACCTTGCCGCGCAGAGCCAAGACCCTGCAAAAATGTTGGGAGATGGGGTTTATTATTGTTATTTTTCTGGGTAAGGGGGGACAGGGATGGCCCTTGGGCTGCCTCTGTACCTGCAAAGGGTCCGTTCGCAGGGGCTGGGGTGGTGGAGCAAACCTGGGCATGGCCATGCTGGAGCAGCCAGGAGCACCCAGACGGGAGGATTTGCACCAGGGGAGGGTTAGGTTGGATACTGGGGAAAAATTCATCACTGAAACGGTTGTCAAGCACTGGAAGGGGCTGCCCAGGATGTGGTGGAGTCACCATCCCTGCAGGTATCTAAAAGACGGGGAGATGTGGCACTTGGGGACGTGGTTTAGTGGTGAAGTTGGCAGTGCTGGGTTAACGGTTGGACTCGATGATCTTCAAGGTCTTTTCCAACCAAAACCACTCTGTGATCCACAGTTTTCAGCTGCTGCAGTTCACCTGGGCTGTGTCTGGTGAGCCAGACCTTCACTTGGAAAGCAAACCTCAAAAAAGAGGACTTTTTTTACCCGGAGCATTGCTCGTCCAGGTGAAGCAGATCCCTACCAGTTACTTCACCAGAGGAAGGACCTCATAACTAAGTTTTCTTGTGTGTGGGAGGATCTCCTCGCACTTGGAGACTCTAACGAGGCCCACCAGACCCAAAGCTCCTTCGGGTGGCATTATACAGCAGCTGACATTTTCCATGCTCCCTCCTTCATCTTCCGGCTGCATTATAAATTTTCCTCCAATTTGGCTTTTGTTCTTTGCAGACATCTTCATGCTGTTTGTTTTCACATGGGGCCCTATATAACTCATTTTAATACGTCCTTGGACTCAGGGAGGTTGTATTGGGCTGCAAGGAAACCATGGTTTCTCTGTTTTCGGAGAGGATGGGGGGGACGATGGCATCCTCTCCCTGTGCTGTTGTGCTGGAGCTCTTCATGCTGGTAGAAATGGTGTTGGGCCATTTCCATAGGTGGCCAGAGCCATGGATGAACTCTTAACTCTTCTTAACTGCCCATTTAAAAAAGAAATATCCGTTTTTATTTAATTTCTGCCCCTTCTGTTCTCTTCCATGTCTCTTCTGCCTCTTCTTCACTTAATAGTAAATAGCAATTAAATAGTAATAGTAAAAATAGGAATTATAATAACAGTAATAGTAATTAAATATTAGTAAGTATTGAAGAAAAACAGAGTTGGCTCTGATTTGGGAAAACCCTAAGTTATCGGATAAAGCCTGAGAGGTGCAGAGATGTCCCCTGCTTTGGGACCTTCTCCCATGGCACCATGTGGGGATTTGGGCCGAGACTTCCTTGAGCACTATGTATCTGAACTATGATATTCTCTTAACTTACCCACATTACACATTTTAATCACTTTTCTAGCCAATAAGCCTTTTACCTAGCTAGTCGGCCAGAATTAAATAACTTTACAACAGATTTTCTTATTTCTTCCCCCCCAAAGATGCTTTTTATTTCAGCGGCTCACCCTCCATACAGCCTACAGAAAAGAGCTACGATTTATCACTTTCCCATTATTTTGATTTTTCCCTGGATATTTCCAGGGATTTTTTTTCCCCTCCTCCTTTTCTGTTATTCTCCCCAGTCCCTTTGAAAGGAGCTGATGGGAGGTGGGGAATCTCCTTCTCCCAGACTTGCTCACATGGAGCATTTTGATTGATTTCCAGTTCATAACTTTGAACCTCCCGATCCCAGGCGGCTGCCAAGGGCTCTCGTGCAGGGACCCTGCGAAATGCCAGGAAGGGGCATGGGCACCTCTTGGCCTAGCAGGGGATGCCAAGGGGACCCCAAAGGGGACGTTTGTGGCTCAAGGAACACCCCAACATGTTCCTCGGTGGGTTTTTTATTTAGGAACTATGCTTCTTAGCGGGGAATCTACCAAGCCCCCTTGCCCCAGGGGTGCCAAGCAGCCTCAGTTTCTCCATGCAGGGAAATGGGTTGATTTTATTAAAAATAGGACAGGAGGGACAACACAAAGATCCCACACATAAATCTTCCTAAAGATCCCGTCTTCCATCAGCACCCCACACCAGAGCCCTCACACAACCCATCTGGATGATGGAAAATCAATTTTTCCAGCATTTTCCCAGCTGGGACGCTTCGCTGGTTGAGCGCCCAAGTCACTGCACTGTGATCTCACACCTTTATAGCCCCAGAGTTGGGATCTGAGGAAGTTTTGCTTATTTCCAAACAATATTTTTGCACTATTTGGGAGGTGTTGATGGTGATTTTTTGGTTTCTTGGTTGCTTGGCCGCTGTTTGCAGCACTGGTGGCTGCAGTTGAGTGGCAACATTCAAGATGATGTGCGATGTTCCTGGAGAGGAAGAGCATTTTCCCAGTGAGATTTCAGAAGGGACACCCCAGACTCAGGGCAGAAAAGCTGGCTGAAGCTCATTCCCTGCGGCATGAGGAGGAGAGGAAAGGGCTGAAATTACCTCAGTTAAAAAAGCGTAGGGTGATTCTTTAAAAGGTGATGGATGAGCAGCGGTGCAAAGCCTTGCAGCCTGATGATATTTGTGAAGCTGCAGCAGCCCGAGAGGCTCCTGGCTTCCCACAAAAGGAAAGGAAATTCCTCATCATTTCAGCTCTTGAAGCAAGGCTTGAAAATGTACGCTCTGGAGCCAGGAGACGAAGGAAAATCAGATAAAATATACTTATGAAAAGGATTTTGAGGTGAGACTCATGACTTTTTAATGGACCAGACTGATTTAACTCCCTTAATGCCGCTGCTGGCTGGTGCAGCTCTGGCTTCTCACCATCCGGTCAAGCCAAGGGTCTTTCCCCCTGCACAGGACCCTGCCCCAGCCAAACTCCCATGATTTGGCTGCAGGGAAAGGTAAGAGATTCATGTGGACACGTGAAGCACTATGTAATGTAACCAGGAATACGTCTGAACTCTTGAGGCCAGCAGTTCAACATCTTGCTGTCACGCCCATTGCAGCTATTTCATTCCCTTTCTAAGTCCTCATCATGAGACAGACCAGTGGAGGCATGGCTGGTCCATCATTTGGGGGATTTCTGCTTGGGTAGTACAATGGGAAGGGACTTTAAAGGACCATGGGGCATGAGCAACCTGCAAGAGTTTGGTTTGGTCATCCCGCTCCAAAAACAGGGCAAGAGTGACAGGAGTGAGTTTCTCCCAAGTAACAAGCGATGGAATGGGAGGAAATGGCCTCAAGTCATGCCAGGGCAGGATTAGATTGGATATGATGAAAAATTTCTCTACTGAAAGAGAGAAGCCCTGGAAGGGGCTGCCCAGGGCAGTGGTGGAGTCGCCATCCCTGGAGGAGTTCACAAACCGTGTGGATGTGACACTTCAGGACATGGCTTAATGGTGGTCTTGAGTTGACGGTTGGACCTGATGATCTTAGAGGTCTCTTCCAACCTTAATGACTCTGTGATTCTTCAAACACTGCTCTGGGAAAAGAGCTGGTTGAGGTAACCAGAGATTTTGGGTGCAGGAGGCAGCTGGCCTTCATCTTTCTTGCTCCATGCACACAATGTGTTGTCATCTTCCATCCACGACGTGCGCCCAGCTTTGCTCGCTGTCATCGGCACAATAGCTTCTTTTAAGGAGAGTCTCATCTTTGTTCACCCGGGAGAAAGTAATCGGTCAACTTGAATTCCAAGAGAGATCAATTAGAAAAGGTTGTGATAGACAGTCGGGTCACCAGCAGCTCCTAGAAATCGCAGGTAGAATTTCCTGCTTTGCCATATACCGGTTTGATGTAGGAAACGGCTCGTTTGCAAGCTAAAGGTTTAATTAGGAGGGAAAAAAAAGCAGAGATCAGATGTGAATTGCAAAGTGCTAAAGAAGTTTACTGCAGCATCATATTTATTGAGAGCTGTGCTATAGATCTGCTCCCTCTCTGCCCAGAATGCTAATAGCACCCCTTTGAATTCCTCCCATCAACAGAAAAATCATCGATAATACGGGGGATGCTTTAAAACTGCTTGGCACCCGCTTTCTTTTTATGATAATCAAAGGGCTCTGCTCAGACCCAGAGGCTTCCTTTCCCATCTCCTTAATTGTGGAGCCTTCTTTCTGGGTCGGGTTTCCAGAATGTGACACCCTTCGGGTCACCGTTTCCTCTCCCGTCCATTGCAATATGAGCTTTGCCGAGGGTTTTGTTGCTCCTCCTCATCAGGGACATGGTCACAATGTAACGTACACCAGAAATACCAATATGATGAAAATTCATGGTGCTTCTGCGTCACCTCACTGTATTCCTGTTGGTTTTTATAGGCATGCGGACTGCAGAAATAAAGTGTTTGGTACAAGCTCTCTTCAAAGCAGTGGGAGCAATCGCAGTGTGATCACACGATGTTTGAGCTTGTCTGCGACCAACCAAAGTGGAGAGAAACCAAAAAGGGACCTAGGCCTGGCTGGGACAACAGGAGCGATTGCTCCAGTCAGTTCCATTTGTCCCAGTATCACTCAGCCCCACACCCAATCTGATGAGAGATCGCAATTTTGCTTTAGGCAACACTACATGAAAAGGGACAGATAGCAGATCAGATTGTACTCTGATGTAATTAAACAGGCAATGTTAAATCCCAGCACCTGAGACTTGGGTCCTCTGTGCAGTGCTGGTAACACCGATGTCAATAATTTCAGCAAAGCAAACTCTACCAGCAACAGGAAGAGGATGGAGGAGGCTCCTCACTCTTCTGGAGGATCAGAAACTCGTGGCAACCATCAGACAGCCCTTCCAGCTGCCTGGAGAACTGTTGAGACCAAACACATCGCGCTCTAGGGCCACAAACAGAAGAGCTGTCAATATTTTGAGGTTTAACTAGCCCTAGATAGAGGGGGCGAAACAGCGCAGACCCCAACACATCCAGGTTCCAACGAAAATATGCGATGCTCCTCGTGCGGCAATCCAAGTGTGCTCCTAGGATGCTTCAGATTCAGGTGTGGTGTATAAATCATTAACCATTTCCTCCTGACAGCAGAAAAAAGCTGCACTACCTCAGGCAAGCCACATTTCCATTTAAAAATCAGCTCCTATAAAGCCTTGTAAGAGGAGCAAGAGATTGCCTTGACTTTGCCGAGCGCGTGGGGGAGATTCAGCCGTCCTGACAACCAGATCATGTTCGATATCATCCGAGCTGACTCGATAGAGATGTCAAATGGGAGCAGATAGCAGAGGTCTGCCTGGCAGTTTAATTGGCTTACACTTTTGTCTATCCTGTTTTAAAAGTAAGGCCTTCAAAATGCGATCTGGACAAGGGAGTTGTGCAGGGCTTTACCCAGGGCGGTCTCACAGCAACAAAACCAGCGCGGCTCTGAACGCAGGCTCTATATATGGTTGGATTTATGGAGTATTCATTATTTTAACAGCACTTATTGACTTAGGGTCAAATATATTTTTCCACCATTTTTTTATTTAAGGAAAGAGCCCGTATGTCACAATCTCATGCCTCATCTAATTGGTTAAGTGCTTCCTTTGTCCTTGAAACCGAAAAGTGGACGGCGTATCCAGGAGCTACAGAATGAAAAAGCATCTGCCTTTGGTATTTGGCAGGCCTCAATTAAAAAACCCGCTGCCTGGGCTATCATTTTTTTTTAATCCTGACCAGATTCGAGCAGACAGTCCTGAAGGTTGAGCTGGGGCTTTGTAAAAAACCCAAATCCTTTAAAACATTAATGTTTTACATACAGCACAGAAGAGGCCCAGATCCAGCAAAGCCAAGCTCGGGGTCGTGCTGGAAGCTCCTGCTGGAGTGGAGCTCAGGTTTACCCTCAAGACGTGACTCCCCTCCCTCCCTGTCCCATGAATCGTGTGCTCAATATGCACAAAACATTTCCATCTTTAAAAAAATAATTGAAAAGGTGCACCCTGAAGTTCACTGGATCGATCCCTCAGAATTATTTTATTTAGAAGACACTTCATTGTGTCAAAGATTTAACGGAGAGGTTACACTGCCCAGCCTCCAGCATGTCAGTGCGCTAAAACGAAGGGAATGTTAAAATCCTTGGTAACGTGTGCCCAAGCTGAACTGCCAGATTTATGAAATATGGGGATTATTATACAGAGTTTAGATAAGACGTAGGCTGCTGGGGAAAAGCAGTATAGGGGCCAGAACCCTTCTGTGTGTGTCTTACAAGTAGTGATGAAATTTTGCAGCCACACTGTGGACTCTCTCGGCTTTTCCTTGCATCCTTTCGAGCGCTCACTTCCCAAGCTGCATCTTTAGCAACGTGTGTATTTTCACGTGAGCAGTGTTTCCCGGCACAGTAGATTAAATGACTTCTCTTGATATTTATTGCCCATTAAACAACATCTCTCCTGCATGCACCTTCGCTATCGAATGCAGAGCTCAGCACGTCTTAGGCCAGAGCAGTTCACTGCAGTGATCTCTGAAAACTCCAGCAGCGCAGATCAGGGGTCTCTGCTTATTTCTGGTACCTGAGAACAACCCCATTACACTCGATTTTGCCTTTTCTTGGTGCATGTGACAAGGTTATAACGCAGAAGATGGCCAAAGGTTTTTCTCTCCCTGGGGAATCTCTCTTTTCAGGTGCTGCGGGAACAACTGCGATCCACCAAAGGACTTCCAGGCTGCAAAGTTTCAAATGAAACGGGAGGGCGGGGGGAGGAATGCCAAGTCCTTTTTACTGAAATTCTCTCCGCAAATGGATTTGGCAGAGGCAGGCTGTGCTGATCTTAAAGCAAGGTTTATCATTCGTGCAGGCTGCTGCCTGAAGGGGGGAAGATCTTTGAAGTCGCTGAGTGATGGAAGGGTCTCCCCCTCCTCTCCCTCACTCACAGTTTTTAAGGGTGGAGACTGGAAGATGCTCAACTGCCCTGAGTCAGGAAATTACATGTACAAATTCAACAGTTCTGTGTTTTAGTGCCGAGCATCTACTTCGACATTTAGCGTGAATTCCAGGGCCATTTATACTTTCCCCATCACCTGTAAATGTACACTGCATTATTTTCCTGCTTGTCAAGAGCTCCCCCGGTCTCGTATCCGCACCTTGAAGAGATTTCTTTATCATTTCACTTTATTACAGAAGGCACTGCCTGGACACTGTTGTAGTGACAAGGACTATTTCCTTAATTACTGTACACTGATAATAGCATTTACTCTGGCAGCTCCAGCGCTATTCAATCAAGCAAGATTCAATACAAAAAAGCTGATTTGCCAAAAAAGAGATTAGCATAAGTGCCTACAGTCACATTCTATTTTTGAAGGTAAAGCTACTGTGTCTGTGAGCTTTCTTGTGGGAACTTTATAAAGAGAGATTAATCTAGTTTATCTCCTTCAAAAGATATTTGGGGAAATCACAGAGAGTCACTGTTTAGGCTCCTTCAGTAATAATTTTCTATAAACACGTAAAATAAAGAACTGCACAGAAAGGACTAAGCAGCAGCAGAAAGGTATCTTTTTTCTCTTACGTGGACGCAGACGTTTGTTGTGAAAAACTCCGTGTTCCCCAGTTTGCTATCGCTGTTCTCTGTCATTTAATCAAGCGGTGACTGTAGCTGTTGCACTTTAAAATTAAATGCTATTATTTATGGTAGAAGTTGTTCCAGTTAAAATGCTGACCTCAGCACCGCGTACGTCTGTAAGCAGAAGGTTAAGCAGGACGTTTTAAATGGTAAAGCAAAGGGCTTAATCAAGGCTGAAGAGCAAAATGCAGCGGGATAACAGATATAGTAAATAGGCATTAATCACCGTACAGGCTTAATCCAGGTATTAGGCAGTCTTGGGGCTAATACACAGACTCACTTACATAAGGACTCGTTCTACCACCCCTTAAGTAAGGGAATAACTTTATTCTTGGGAGAAATTTCATCAGTGCTAAAGGCCCTCACAATACCAGGCCTACATTGTGCCCTTGTAAAGCTATGATCACACAGTTATTTTGGCTGAAGGGGATTTCTGAGGTAGGAGCTCATGGGGGTGTGGATCAAGAAAGGAAAAACTCGACTCACCAGAGCACCAGCAGCCACTTTTCCATGGGTTTTTCCCCCTTTGACACTGTCTGTTCCCGTGACATCCAAATCCAAGCTAAGTACCACTCGCCAAAGATGGACCAGATCAAACCACGCCGCCAGCATCATCTCGTGGGAGACAGCTCACTGTCTTAGTGACAAATTTAGTGACCACAAATCCAGGCTTAGGACATAGTCCTTCCCAGTCATAATCCAGCACTGGCACGCTGGATTTGCGCTTAACTACTGATGAACTCAAATTTCAGGTTCAAGAAGATAACAGCACATCCTTAGGAATGAAATTCACTATACAAAAGTCCTTTTATTAGATGATTAAAGTGCTTCCACATTCAACTTAACATCAAAACTTCCAAATCTTTATACTAACAGGGTCCAGGGTGGGTTTGGGCATCCTGGTCCCGCTTGCCTTACCTGACCCTGAAACCAAAGAGGCAAACTCACGGTGAGCACAACACGACCCAACGCGAGGACGGAGGAGGGCGGTGGCAGTGGGGAACGGGGTGGATGTTCACGGTTTATCTGTTCACGGCATAGCACGATGAAAATAAAATCCACAAACCTTTAATTGTGAATGTAGGAGAGGGACAGTGATGTAACTGTTCCCAGGGAACACTATTCTTATTTTGCAGAGGGAGGTGAGCCAAGATACTTAAGCTCTAGAGAACCTTTAACACAGGAAGCTATTTATCATAACAAGCTTGGTTGATACTGCTCCCATACTGAACCAATTAGATTAGCCTATTTCGTCATACTTCATAACTTGGGATGATAGGTTTCCAAGCATGGTACAGTGCAGTAATTGAATTTTGATCAAACACACATGGCCCATAACCCAGTATGTGAAACTTTCAGAACAGTTCACAGCTTTTAAATATCCAGTCAACATGTTGCCAAAAGTACAGGATGTACTTGATGCAAGTGGGAGGGGGGGGGAGAGCACGAGTCCACGCCGTAACTTGGTACAGCTGTAAAACAAACATTTTTTTGTTCCGATTCTGTTCCTACTTTAGCGAAGGAGCTGGGAGGAAGACAGTGAATGTCAACTAAGTCGTTTTTCTCCCCAGCCCCCACGCCGCCCAGGCACACACTTCCCTTTTAACATTCTTGGATTACCACAACCTTTTAAATTCACTCTACTGTACTCTCGTACTGTATGAGACGCACCAGCAATTATGTCGGGCAGCATGACGCATCCATTGCTTACACTTAATTAACAAAATAACTTAAAAAGTCGTATGCATCACCCTCTTAATATGGTTATTATCAACAGGGCCATGGAATGAAAGTCCTAAAAATTGCCCCCCCCCCCCCCCCTGAATCCCCCCGGCTCTCCCAACACAC
>NW_010168591.1:13652-26653 GCF_000695765.1 Mesitornis unicolor
CCCCAGGCTCTGCCAACACAGTCCACGTGGTGGGCAGCCTCGTCAGGCTCGAGGTGAGCACTCAGCCAGTTCTTCACAGGCATGGAGCTCCTCTTACATGTTCTTGCCATGTAAATCCAAGAAACTTTGAAGAAGACTCTGTGAAGGAAACAGAAAACATGAATAAAGTCATTCCTGCAGCCTGCCTGCCTGCGAGGCAAAGCAGCCACAGCAAAACAGGTTCATGAGGTGGAAAACGCTGTGCCAGGCTTGCTTTTTGAGCAAGTGATGGCCACATCAAAGCCCTCTCTGGCCTGCAGCTAAGTCTGGCGTGTCCAAGCAATGGCGCAGGGCATCACCAACCTCTGCATGTGGTGCTGCCAGCTTCCTGCTCAGCTCTGGAGGCCTTGACCCGACAGGCAGCTGGAGGCAGTGCTGGGCATCTCCACTACCCGAAGGGGAAGCACCAGCACAGTCTTGGCTTTCACTGAGGTGATGCAAATGCCCTAAAAATGGGATCTGCTGCTACAGCTCTCCAGAGAGCGTAGGACGATGGTTTACCCAAGCACTTCTCCTTGTGCTCTGCCTCTGAGCCGTCCCCCACACCTGCTCTGCAGCACGGCTGTGAGAGGCAGCCACAGGTTCCAAGGGGAGAAACGGTGCTTTGCAGATGTAAAGATCCGTGCATCTCATTTAGTTCTGCTGCTGGATGGGGACAGGTTAAAACGCCTGATTACAGCCACCACCCCGTCAGAGCGCAGAGGATGCACGGGATCCATCTCCCTCCCCGCTCCCCGCTCAGTTACGATGCTGCAGAGAAAAGGGGAAAAAAAAAAGGAAAAATAATTTGGTGCTGAACTTACCAGACTTGGACGAAGCCTCGGCTCAAACCAAGGTTAAATAGGCCTGTTCTAAGCCTCTTAAAGATTGGATTTATAGAGTAATTACAGTAATGGAAACTGATCTTTATAATTTCTATACTGCTGAAAATTCTGCTGTGTCATATGCATCTGCAGAGCCTGAGAACTGTGCTTCTCGGAGAGAGCACTGCAGTCTTGAAAGCAGCCATTCAAATGGAGAATGGCGAATTATCGCAGCACAAGTACGTTCGAGATTATAATGAAGCACCAAGAGCAGGAATCAGAAATCTGAGTTTGCATTTGAGACAAGCAGTGTTTTTTTAAACACTTTCTTTTGTTGGGAGTTTATGGAGCTGGGTCTTCACCACACACAGTACAAACAGCACCGAGACTGCGTTTTTTATTCTTGTCTTTCCTTTCTTTCCCTTTGCTACAGTATTAGAGAGAGTGAGCACAGTGCAAAACGCATCTCGGCCAGACAGAAACCCCACATCCACTTTCTGGTGTGCTCCGAGAAACACCAGAGTGCCCAGTCCTTGCGGTACCATAAAGAACAACTTAGGGAGATTTGGAGACCTGATAGGGGGTTTGGCTCCACCTTCAGGAAGCAGAAGGCAAAGGGACAACCCCGGTTTAAGTTTCAGACTTTCTGCAGAAAGGGAAGCCTACAACCCCTTATTGACATCTACTGCTCCCCAGTGCATCTTTGCTTCATGTGTATATACATATATATATATATATATAAAAGATGCCCTGTCCCAATGCCGTGACATCACTACGTACTTGATTTAGCTCTGAGGAGTCCAACTCCTCCCAGAGGTACTTGAGAACTTGGGGCAGGATGTCCAGAGGTAGCTGACACATGAACAAACAGAGCTGATACGTCAAGAAAAGCAAACCAAAAATCAGCTTGGAGGTGGAAAAAAAGAAGCTGCAACACATAGGATGTCATGGAGCTGTAGGAAATATTCCCCATTTACACTGCCAGTGCTAAGGTTTCCACATGGAATGCAATTTTCTTATAATTCACAGAGATTAGAAAGGTTCTCTGGGTAACACAGATGGATTGAGAGGAGGAAAGTGGGAAGAGTCTTGATCAAATTTCAGTCTAGCAAAACATTTAAGCATATGCCTAAAGTTAAGCTATTTTTCTCTCCTCAGATCCAGGCAGAAGATGCAAACAGAATAATCTCCTGTATTTCACCCCTTGGCAGACTCTGGTGCAGGTTGAACCCAGAACATAGTCACTGGTTAAAAAGCATTATTTAAATGAATTAAAATGATGCATTTCTTAAAGAAGCCATTCAGTGACCATCTATAATAATGAATAGGGTGAGGTTGTCGAGATGACACTGAATTTAAAGACTGGATGATGTATTAGTGACAAAATAGGCAATCACACAATTAGTGACACTCCTATGATGCTTACAAAATCTTGCCTTTGGCGTCTCCCCAGCTGGGTGCTTAAGCACCCAACCTGACTGCATTCAACATCATTTTCTGGAGGAAGCAGGTTTGAAAACTGCAGAGCAAGCAACAGGAATGGCTCTCGGTGCAGAAATGGACCAAACACCTAATGAATCTAAAAATAAAAATAAAAAACCCAACCAAAACTGGTGAGATGTGAGAAGACTGAACAGACATAGCTGTGTAAGCAAATAGAAACGAGTATACTCTCGAGGAACAAAGGAAATAATTCTTGATGGGGTGACAACAGATGTTCTCCAAAAAATCGTAACGGAGCATTTCAAACACAAAGACCTTCCTGTGGAGCCAAGAAGTTGTGCTGGCAGACGTACAGTAATACATCTTTAGAAACATCATAAAACCTAACGGTGAAGGTGTTATCAGGTCCTGAAAGCAGGAGTGATATCTTCATGTAGTAAGTGGTGGGTGGTGGTGGAGAGGGAAACAGAGTAAATACTGTCACGGGAAGCTGCCATGGCCTAGATGTGATTTAAATCGCAGGAGGAATAACTATTCAGAGAGTTTCTTCTAAAATATAACTAATTTGGAAAGTTCTTTTGGAAAACGAGCTCTAAACACAAGTGAAAGATGCACGGGTTGCCCTCGCTGAACAAAAGCAACCCAGAGTAATGCATTAATACAGTAAGCACACCTACGTACAACCACTTCTGCACTGCGTGGATGCAAAGTGCCCAAAGCCGAATGTTTCTGCCAGCTGCTGCTCCTGCAGATCATGGTCAGGCACACTGCAGAAAATCCTAAAATGGACATAAAAAAGGGGGGCAAAAAGGACAGGTTTATGGAGTCATTTTTGCAGCGACTGAACTGTACTGGCACTTAGGGAAGATTTGGATTTAACTCCTGGCGTGGATCTGCAGCATCTTCAGTGAACAGCTTTATACAGGTTTGTGAAGGCAAGGCACTTCAAATTCTTTTTTTAAACTCTGGCCTTTACTTTTTACATTCTTTATTTTTGCAGATACAGAATAGCACTTCTTGTTGGAACGGCGAGAAGATTCCTGCAAGGCCAGCAGATATCACTTGATCTGGGAACGTGACAGGAGGATGACACAGTGCAGTGTCTAATTATTTGTACTGCTTTGCAACTGTTTTGGGGAAAACAATCCAGAGAGAAGCTTCTTCAGTGCAGCCTGAGCAATGAGAACTCCAAAATCACGGGATGGATAACTTGATTGACAGGAGAAAGCTAAAGCAGGCGGCGACACAGAAAATCATCGTAGGACAGACATTTTGATAAATATCACCGTAGCCAATTTATTATTAACACAGTGGGACAGCTTTACATCTCACATCACGCTTTTCACAGCCCTTATGGTAAACATGCCATAGCTGACAATTATGAGATGAAAACAGAGACCTCACTAACTCTCTCCTGGCCCTGCAGCACTCTCTGCGTACTCTGTTAACCCTCTCTAAACTCCAGCTAAACAAACATCTAGAAATGCAGATATGTATGTGCAGATATGGAACGTTATTCCAGCGGTATCCAATACAGTTTCCCAAGGTCACACTATTTGTGGCACTCATTTCTAAAAGGCTTTGCAGCCAAAGGAGAGGGTTGTGAAAGAGGAGGAAAGTTGTTAGTGCAAGATAAGAGGATCAAGTGGAACAGCATCGAAAGGGAAGAGAAAGATCATTTTGGCAAGGTTTGAATATCGCTCTGTCTGGTCACCCCTGGGTGCTGTGACCAAGCAGGGCAGTGCTGACAGGAGCATGCACCGGTGTGAGAAACAGAGCATCAGGAGGGATGGATCCCATGGCAGTTTGTATCTCCTGGATCGGTTGATGCATGTTCTGTTCCTACAGAAACGCTGTGACTTGGGATAACAAACCTTTCTCTCTGCTGGCTCTGTGGATTAACAAACTATCCGATGGACCTTACAACTAATCATCTTTTCATCTGATTCACACAAATAGCTCCCATAGCATTTTACAGATCATGAAGTACAAGATGGACTGGTGAAATCATCCCGTCAAGCCCGCTGCTACTTGTACACACAGAGATACATTTTAGGATGAAATCCTGTGTGATGAGTTGCTCCAGGCTATTTTTTTATTATAACAGCCATGGTACCTTCCTATTTTCACAGCTATATTAAAAAAACAGGGTTAGAAACCAAAAAGCAGACAAGTCACAGGGTGGTCTGAGCCATGAGATTTTATTTGATTCAGACATTTATTTTCTGCCCACTTCCTGTCTGTTTTTGCAAGTATTTCAGGCAACAAAAGAGCATTGTCCAGCGAGTGAAAGACAAAAGGGAGATGCTCCAAGTATCAGGGAAGTGAGCGAGGCCGACAGAGCGCTCTTGTCTCTCCGAACCCACAAGTGAAGCACATCAGCAACTACTCCAGAACTACGTCTGTCTTGTGCGAAGGAAAGAATTAACATCACGCACAAAGTACTCCTTGTGGTGCGCCCTCACTGCGTGATACGTCAGGTGACGCTGCTTTGGGAAAAAAATGGCATTTCTTTACAAAGCTTTCTGTGCACCAGTCGTAACGTGGGTTTAGAAGAGACCAAAACCCACAAGCTGCACCTCAAAAAAATCAATTTAGGAATCTCGTTTTTCTGTAATTCCCTTAAAAATACCATTTGTGGACTCAGTGAGGGTGACAGAGCCCTGGCCCAGGCTGCCCAGAGAGGCTGTGGAGTCTCCTTCTCTGCAGACATTCAAAACCCGCCTGGACGCCTTCCTGTGTAACCTCATCTGGGTGTTCCTGCTCCGGCAGGGGGATTGAACTGGATGAGCTTTGGAGGTCCCTTCCAATCCCTAACACTCTGTGATTCTGTGATTAGTGACATTTTGAAAGTTTCATCTGAAAAACAAAAGAATAGTCCACATTTTTGAAAAAAATCTCCACTAGAGTTTATGTCACGTGGATTTCTGACTCAGTTACTGCTAGTCTTCATTAAAAGACAAAGGGAGTGTTTAAAAACTGGTCAAATAACATGAAGATTCTGTTGAATGTTTTCTGTCTCTGTGTACATACTTTTCTTTAAAGCAGCACCTAGGTAAGTCTTGGTTGTCCTAAAGACTTTGGTCAAACAACTTCGAAGGACAGAGTTTATTTCACCGAAACACAGCTGATCTAAGCTAAGAACCTTTTAAAGGCTTTCTTTGTACAAATAATTCACTTTTTTTGACATTCTGCACCTGTAAAACACACGCACTAATTTCTTTTCAGAAAAAGAAGGTTATGTCTTTCACTACGGATGGTTGCAAGGGAGGGGAAAAAAGAAATCAAAACAAGGAGACTTTTCTAGCCTCAGGGCACCCCAACACCCACCCTCCTTTTCTGTGATGTGGCATCTACAGTTCTATTTTTCATTCATCCACTCATGTTTCTACTGGTGATCAGCACTGACCAAAGCTTGCAACTTGACCGAAATTTTTCTTTAAACTTCACAAAAATCATTCCTTCAATTCACAGAATTTCACAGGATACAGCAGCACGAGATTGCACCAAGAGGATGGAAAGAAAGGCAGTTTCTGTGGTTTGGGGTATTTAAGTTTGTTTACAAACTGCCACACATAGTAATGAAAATAGATCCCAAGTGTAATCCTGACCCATCCATGGACTAAGGATAAGCACAGCTGTCCCAAACAACTCTTTTCTCCACCTCTAAGTAACCCCCTAAATTATACTTACAGACACAGACCAACATCAGTGCAAACTGCAAAAGTTCACAAATGGTACAACTTGGCAACAAACGACGTGCTCACGAAAACAGAGCAGTCACAAAGAAACCTGTGAGGTAAACCCATTCATTTGAGGAATTTCCATACTTTATCATCTCTGTTCAGTGTACATTTAATATCGGGTTCTGGTGAAGCGTAACTGATAAATCTGCAACTCCAGCGGACGACTGGATCCGTCTGTAAACACAAAACGCACCTCTGCAGCTGTGCCGCTTGCTGCCAGGGCTAGGGATAGGTCTGCATCTTCCTGAAGGTTGCGTTGGTGATGCTGAGCCGCGTCAGCCTCGCTCCGTAGTAATCGATAATGTAACTGGAGCCATCCGAAGGGCCAACGATCTACGAGAGAGAAAGAACCGAGACTTTGCAATGCGAAGTGAAATATACACTTTGTGCTAACATCTCAATTACTGCTAATTTTCCCATCATAAAATTAGTCATGCTTAATTAGTCAAACAGAAACTAGATTTATTTTGAAGTTATGCTGTAGTTTTAACTATTTTAGCGAGCGCTGTCTCAGAAGGAACATTTCCCTAGGGCTTCTAATCAACCAAATTACACAGCCAGGCGCTGGTACTAGGTTAAGCCGATGAGGATTTGAGTCACAAAATCAGGTTAACAAATGAGCAGGCTCCAAACCACTTTTGTTGAACAAAGGAGGGTAGGCAGGAGAGAATGAGGTTGATGACAAATATCTTTGAAATACTGCATAGGTAAGGAATGGAGGGAAGGAGAGAAGATTATGGCTTTTTTGTTCTGGAAACGCTGAATTGATGTGGGGTCAGCAAGGGGATGAATAAGGAGAGATGAAAGATACTCTCAGCTGTGTCTGTAAGAGATCTGACAAGATAACAGTGGTAACCTAGAAAGGAATTTGAGAATGCATACACTTTAAAAGACGTATTTACAAAAAAATGCACTTTAAAATTATTTTTATATAAACCCATAAACCCATTTAATCAATTCCTATCTCCTCAATGCATTTTAAGTTCATCACAGGCAATCTGTAATTCATGCTAAAGGGACGCACAGTAGAATAAGACCATTTGGCAATTTCATGATGTCATGAGATGTGACCCCAGGTGCAGATTTCTTGCCATGAATCCCACAGTCACAGCTCTCGGGCGATGCGGGACCCGTGTTCAGACAGCAGGCAGAAAAGTGGCGCTGCCTCCTCTCCTGCGCACGGCGTGGACAGCCCAGACGAGGGGCTCCGTCATGATAAAGCACGTGCAAACGCAGAACTTCAGGATATCTCATGCAAACTCCAACACTGCGTCACGTGAACATGCTGACAAAGTGAATTTATGGTTCTGTGGCTTCCAAGCTGTTCATTACAAGTATTTATAGATAGCTGAGCTGACTTTTAATTCAAAGAACAAATATATTGATATTTTGTATCCATACTCTACAAACAGAGCTAAAATAAATGCCTTGATTTTTCAATACACAAAGGCTCTTAAGGCTAAAATGCTAACAGAGAATTAGCGATCAAATCACAGCTTTAACAAACACAGATTTATATCTTGTTTTGAAAGCCCTGCCTTACCTGCATGGAAATAAGTATGAAATCAATTAGGCTTCCAATTCCACAAAACCCTACAGTGCAGAACTTTAACAAACCTGAAAAAGGAAAACAGAATTGAACTGTAGCTTTAAGCCAGTCCTTACGAAGTTCACAGGTTTGTGGTGACAATCACATTCCAACTCTCAACCCATCCCACAAAATACGTATATACACACATCCAGAAACAGACCTAAAGATCTTTAGTTATTAGGGAAAATAAAACAAACCACTTATTCCTATTTCTGTATCCTGAATGCACTTTAAAGATTAACAATTTAATTTTTTTAACAGGTAAATATTCTTACAACAAGGAAAGGCCAAAGTTGGCAACCACATTACTGGAAATTTTTCTTTCTTTGACCAAGGCACAGACAGAAGAAATCCCAACTTGAGCTGCAAAATTTACTTATGAGTTGAAAGAGACTTTCTGCCATTTCACGAGTTGCAGCACACACTGATCTGATTTTCAGAACATGCTACTTTGGAGGACAATCCTTTGTATCATTTTTATATTTTTGCTGAAATAGGAATCTGTTTTGAATATATGTATGTGTCTATAAACACTTCTTTTTAACTGGTATTCCAAAATGTTCTATTTTGTATGAATAAATGAAAGATTAATAGAAAATAGAAGGGAATAGCAACTAACAGATAAATGTTTCATTGGAAGTTGCCATGCAAGGCAGACTTCATCTGGAAAATGCCTTCAGAAGAAGGAGGCTGTCTTAAAACTTTTATTTTTGATTAATATCAGTAGTATCTTGTAGAATGAATAATACAATGAGTACTATATGCACTATAAATAATACTGGAGCTGAGCTAGGCAAACATCCAGGTTATTTTGGGAACGAGATACGCATTGTGGAGACACTCATCTCTTTACCCAGGCACAGACAGTGTGAACAGGCAAGCACTGCTGTTGCGTTTGAGTCAGTGGTAAGCTGTGCTGTACGGGGAAAGCACAGTTCCCTGCTAAAAATCACCTCCTTACTGCGCTTACAGGGGCCAGCACGCTTCTGAGGCAAGAGAGACCACGTTGATCACAGAGTCATAGGATCACAGCATGGTTTAGTTTGGAAAGGACCTTAAAGTCCCCCCAGGTCAACCCCCATGGGCAGGGACACCTCCACCAGCCCAGGCTGCTCCATGCCCATCCAACCTGGCCTTGGGCACTGCCAGGGAGGGGACACCCACAGCTTCTCTGGGCAACCTGGGCCAGGGCCTCACAACCCTCAGAGGGAAGGATTTCTTCCTAATATCCAGTCTAAATCTCCCCCTCTTCCAGTTTAAAACCATTCCCCCTCGTTCTATCGCTACCTGCCCTTGTAAAAAGTTCCCCCCCAGCTTTCCTGTAGGACCCCTTCAGGAATTAGAAGGGCGCAATAAAGTTCCCCCGGAGCGTTCTCTTCTCCATGCTGAACAGCCCCAACTCTGTCAGTCAGTCCTTGCAGGGGAGGTGCTCCAGCCCCCGACCATCTTTGTGGCCTCCTCTGGACCCACTCCAACAGCTCCATGGCCTTCTTATATCGGGGGCCCCAGAGGTGGATGCAGCACTGCAGGCGGGGTCTGACCAGAACAGAGGGGCAGAATCACCTCCCTTGCCCTGCTGGCCACACTTCTTGTGATGCAGCCCAGGATGCGGCTGACCTTCTGGGCTGCAAGTGCACATAAGCGCTTGTATCAGCCAGAGCATCTCTTCCCACAGCCACGAGTTGTGCTGTGCTGTGTAATACCTGTCTTAAAACCACACAGCAAAGCCTGCTCTCGGTCAAACCCTTGAAGGTCTCCTGGCATCCCCCTCCTCCTTGGTGCTCCCCCTCTCTCAGAAGCTGCAATCTGTCCTGCGTACCACCTCCTCCTCTTCCCCGTGCCCTGGTTATGAGGAGGAGAGTGGGGGAGTAGCTGTGTGCACGCTGCAGGGAGAGCACCCCACGGTCTGGATATAGCTCCTGTAGTTGACAAGATGAAACCAGCCTGATTTATAAACACAGGGAGAGTTTATAATGTCTCCATGAACAACACAGTAGTCAGAGAGAACAGAGGAAAATACACCTAATGACCAAAAAGATGAAAGAGTAGTAGCACAGTGGACTTTCAGCTGATTAGAAGAAGAGCCTATGTGCATACTGCAACTTAAGCATGTAAACACTAAGCATATCATTGTTTAAAACAACTTGTTCTCAGGGGCTGATGCACGAGACTTGCAGCAGGCAGACACAGTTAGTCTGGGTATCAGAACTGGCAGCAGCGTAATAAAACGTAAGGGGAACAGCCAGCTAAAGAACTGCTAGCCTTAGGAAACAGCAGTTAAAACGATTAAATAATGCCAAAAACCAGTGAACAGTTTACTTTGTTATCAGTCACCATTTAAGATACTTATTTGGGATGCTCCTTACATCATCTCCTCTCCAGCTCTGGTCCTGACCCTCACTGCCGCTGGCGTTTTAGGAACCCAGCATTTCTCTCACCACTGCTGGTCCCAGCCACAGCTCCAGTCTACTCGAGGAACTGGCCACTCTGTTATGTTACTGGACATAGGAGAACAGTTTCTGAACCTGGCATACGCTTCTGGAGGGCAGGGTAAAGTTGATTTTTTTATTTCCTCCTCACTCCCCTCCCACGAGCAGATCACACTGAGAAAATAAACCACTTTAAAGCATGGAGGGAAAAACAGCGCTCTTAGGCAGTAATAACTTATGGTTTAGTTCATGTGTGGGAGAGGAAGAGGTTGCCTTCCTGGTTTCTCATATTCAAAGCTTGTTTGTAATTGTGCTCTCTTTAAGCAAAAGAGAAGGCAACAAAATAAAGCAAAGAGCATTTACAGTCTTCACGAGGCTTGCACAAAATATTTCAATGCTATTATCTTTCTTTACCATTTCTTGCCAAGGCATGTATGACCTAAAAAATCCCCAATCAACCACTGTCAAGGAATCCAATTTCTTGGTTTTCATTCTTTTTTTTCTTTTCTACTCTTAGCTATTTGCTTTTATCTTCTTCACCTTTCAAAAGATTGAAAACTTGACTTTGAAATAGTTTAAGTCTTTTAACTTTGGTTGCTGGCTATGGTATATTCCAGTAGCATTAAGAAGCATGACCCATAAAGAAATTCTATACAAGAATGGAAGATTTATAAATCTATATTACAAAATAATTACTACCAATTATTATTCCAAATCCAGTGGTATAACAAAAAGGTGGACCTTATTGACTGCTTCCAAAACTCTCTATTTTTGTGAAACAGATGGACAAAATAAGTGCTAATTATAGAATGTCAGGGAAAGAAAGACACAGATGTTAACATAAGATTATTGAAAAGGACAGATAATGTTATTAAAAAAACTAAGGGTTTGTATTTAATGGGCAGAAACTCAAAATTCCCAGCTGAAGTGACAGTAACATGTACAGCTTTTTCCAATTCATTGCTCTGTGCTATCTAGACTTACATTTACTCCCTTTGTGCAGCTCAGAAACAAAGCCCATGCAAACAGCTCTAACATACCGAGGTACTGCCATAATTTAAATGCCAGTGGCACCATCACCAAAGGAATCGCGTCCTAAAAACACTAACCACAGGTAGGTCGTATTAAAGGTCCCAGCTTCTGCAAAACTGTTGTTAGTACTTAGAGCTATCTTGACAGTCTGCATTTGCCAGGATAAACTCCACATCCCAAAACGTGAGGTTTACTGTAAAGTTTGTCCACCGTTTTCCTGGTAAAATCAAGCATCATTTGAGTAGCTGGCACATCAGTCAAAACCACTTCTGTTTCAGTGCCTCTCAAAGAATGCTGTGGTAAACATCAATGCAGAGCAAACGTAAAGCAAAACTACGAACAGCAATGATCACGTTTGCTCACTGGGATTTTATCTGTCGGACAGCTCTATATCCATTTGTCACCACTTACTCTAGTAGCAGGCTGGGATAATGCAGGATTTTATCTTACTTGACAATAAGGCAAGGATTCTAGTTGTAAATATTAAAACGATGACTGTCAGCCTTCATTACTCAAAATATAAGTCTACACATACTACTCAGTCCTAACAATAAGCTTTACCTCAAAGAAAAAATAAGAAATAAACTTACCTAATGCAGGATAGCCTAGATAAAATCTATCTGCTCCCAGCCATCCAAGAAATAAGGACAGAGCCACTGCCACTTTGTAGGAGTATCCATTTCTGCCAAAAGAACCAAGCAATGTAGAAAATGACTGCAGAATACATTCACTCACTTTTGGAAATTAGGGACTCATTTGCCTGCTGCTTCAGTTTAAAAAAAAAACCAACCAACCAACAAAAACCAAACCAAAAAAAACCCACCAAAACACACCAGGCTTGTTCTTTTATTTTCAATTAATGGACACAGAATTCACGATATTAAGCTTTCAGACTGGGTAGGCATCCTCCATAAAGCAAGCTCAGTTGTTGGAACTCAAGTATACTCTTGCAGAATACAGATTATTCTCAAACTACATCATGATTTCTCGTGGAGGCATAATTCAGCTGCCAATACAGCTTGACAGAGGACTTCCCAACAGTTCAGCCCTACTGAGACAACCCTAGAAAGCCACGAGGTGCATGCACACTGTCTGTAGGCATTAGTCTCACACGCAGCCAAATGGAGAGGAACAGGACAGACAGGTGAGATGTCAGCAGAGACAGTGACTGCAATGAGAGCTGAAGGAGAAACGAACCATGGCCACTGCGTGAAGAAGCTGCAGGAAGGATTCGACAAGAAGGGTAAGGGATGTATCCATCTGCTGCACTCTGAAGGTAGGAAAGGGCACCAACTCTCAAATGAAAAGAACTGTTGACGGCACAAAGATGTACAGTGGTAAAGAGGTACTCTGATGTTAAGCACCCCATGGTTAGTCACATAAAATACAGATACAGGTGAGATTTACACTCACTGGCACCATTCTTGCCAGCAGCTGGAGTGATGTGGCCACCAAAGCACCCGTAACTTTGTGTCACTGCAGATGTGAGTGTTACACTAAAAGTGAGCTAGGAACATATGGCTATAACGCTAGAACCTGCTGCATCCTTTGCTGCACTGGCCAAGTTAGCTGCTGAAAAGAAAAGCAAACCCAAATGCAATTAGAACTTTAAAAATATTCAATAATTCACTGTTTTGATATGGGTGCTACTATGTGCCAGCAATTACTTAATAAGCCCAAATTAAACTCTTGGTTGACAGTAGAATAAAACACAGTTTCACAAAGACAGTAGCTAAGAAAGGTCCAAGCACCTTTATTAAGCACTTTCAATGCCAAATAAAGATCTACCTTTTTGCTTATTATCTAGATTTACTGACTCTGAAACTTAATGGCAACATTAAGTGATTAAATCATGACTCTTACCTCAATATTTGTTACTTAGTGCTTATTAGCAACACAGAACATACTGGGCATTCCT
>NW_010168591.1:26684-33071 GCF_000695765.1 Mesitornis unicolor
TAAATTATCATCTTTACAACTGTCTTGTTTCCACTGTAAAGAACACTAATGGCTTTATTTAAAAGTTGAGGTAAGCTGTTGGAAATTGTTTATCAACTACAAAGTGTCAACAAGCAACTCTCCAAGGAGTCTAAAGCATAAAAGGAGCTCTTACAGAAGGTGGGAACACGCTGTAATTTGAGGTGCCCCTGATTGAAACCAGTAATAAACTGAGCACTTGCTTTTGAAAAGCAGAACAGTCTGCAACCCAGTCCACATCAACCTGAGGAGCAGAAGAAATCTTGTATGAAGTGGGAGCATGTTGATACTGTTACAAGGCTGCATCCACTCTTGTATTTCATTTGCCTCGCTTACCCTTTCAGATAAAAATATACACCAAAGACTAAACCAGCAAGTAGGAAAATAACATATCCCAGGCATCTCAGTTGTAATTTCTACCACTGAGTAGAAGATGCAAATTATTATTGCTCTTTTGATTTTTTTTTTTGCTTCTCAGCCTCATCCAATCTTTAGTTTTTCTACATATATTCCTTCCAGCTGCCATGTTAAATACTTTTTCTTCCAGCTCTCCCACACCAGTTGATATTAAGAGCGTATTAAGAAAAATACACAATAGGGTGCCAATCTGGGGAATTCTAGAATTGGGCAAAAAGTCTACCTCCAAAACATCACGTTAAAACCCAGCCAAAGCAATCCTGACTCGCAGTACTTCTGTGCTGGAGCAACGTTATTAGCACCTGCAAGCCTTTCCTTGAGCAACTTGAACACATCCACTTACACAAATATGAAACATTTCCTAGCTGTGCTCTAAAATAACTGCATCCCAGAACTGTTATCTGGACTGCTGTTAAATTACAGCCTTGGCTGAGTAAAACTTGCTGATGTGCTCCTTCCAAAAGCCAGGGATAGAGATTTAGCGGCTGTCCCCATGCTAGGCCAATCCTGCTATGGCTTGAGAAGGCATCTTCCCAATTTTCTGGTTAAATGATGTGCGGTTATTTCTGCCCGAAGACAGTTCCAGTTTCCATCAAAACTCAGGTAAGATGCTGGAAAATCTCCAAAAAGCAGGAGAACGGGTTGTCATATCAACCTGGAGATTCCTGCTTAAAATAATGTTCCTAACACTTGGGCAACATTCAAAATGCCTTAAATAAGACTGATATAATGACCAGCGATTAGACCACTTGTTACAAGCATACAGATGAAGGACGGTAATATTAATCTTGCTGCCATTTTTAACTGCCTTTGGGGCTTTACCAAGGGCACACTTGTGTAACTGTTCCTACACTCACAGTTGGATTTTTGTGAGTTCTCTGCATGCCCACAAAAGGTTCTCTTCCCCTTCTGCCTTCCTAGCAGTCATGGGAGCAGAAAAGTTCTTTTGGTAGTGTAACCATTGAATATTTCATCACAAATAACAGTTATCATCAAGTAATAGACATCATAAGAAAGATTACCTTTTCCTACCTATATAGATTTAGGGTTTTAATTAATAAATGTATAGAAAAATCTGCATTTAAAATATTACTAGAAAATATCTTAGAAAATATATATTTATTAAATCAAAAATACACATATAAAAACCCTCCAAACATAAGAATTGCTTTCTACTTCAAAGAGGAAACAATTTTATCGACCTAGTATAGCTCATCTTATTCTCAGTCCCCATCACAGATGGGACTGAAACGCAATTGTTTCTGGACAAAAATGTGACTGAAGTCTAGTTTGCTAGCATTTAAATTTGATTAGATGTAATGTTTTCTTCAATTTGCTGAGCTTTGACTGCTGAGAAAGCTAAATACAGCGAAAATATTTATGAAACTAAGAGGCAGAGCTGCACTTCTGAGTTAGGCAAATTATTCAGCAGCAAGCATCACATCAGAGTTATTTGCCCACCAGTGTGATAAGGAATACCCAGCGAGTATTACTGGAGTTTTAATTTCCAAAGATTCCAGGAGCACAAGAGAAAAAGGCTCCTGTGTAAAAAAGGGGAAACAAATGGTACTGACAGGTGCTTGCTGACCATTAGCATTGGTCAGTTGGAACATTTATTGGTATCCAGAGCTCTCCACTGCTCACAGTGAGCTTTAGAAAAACTAGGTACGTCATTTCCACGCTTCAGAAACAGGCTCTTAAAAAGCACAGATGATGTGATTAAATACAAAGGTTGTTTAAAAATAGAAAACAGTTCCTCTAAAAGAGATTTTTCTGGGAGAGAGACTTAAACTCCCCCAACTGCAATACAACGTCAGCTGCAGGTACAGACACACTTCTAACTGGGCACACCAGTAGTGCCATGGGCAGAGCAGCCCAGCCCAGTCCTTTCTCCACCCTCTTATCCTTGAGCAGCCCTCATCCTTGTGCTGGCACAAGCACTCGGAGCGATCGTGCTGTGACTCAAATGGGGAACAGATCCAAGTTAGCTCCAACCCGGATCGGTTCCCTGATTCGGTATCCAGCGGGGTACGGCAGGGGAAGGACGGAGAGGTGTCCCCAGACAGCCCCTTTCAGCAGCTGTGTGGATTTTAAGCAAATATAAAATGCAAAGTTAGCATTTGAGGCTAATTTTTGCCAGGGTGAAGTGCAAAGTAAAGCAAAGGTAAAATACAAAGGTAACGCAGAGACGCAAACCTAACTAAACAAAGAAAAAAATGTGTCCATAGCTGAGACAGATTTACTTCTAAACATGTATCCTTTTACAAACAATACTCTTATATTACTTAGTGTTTATCAGAGGATTAAGTTCTGGGCAATACTTGTATCATTCTATCTTACTTCTCTTTTTCCTTCCATCAGCACATCACACTACTTTAGAAAACTGCAATGTGAAAACAAAGACAAATCGTTACCCAAAAAAATAGTGCACTTACACATTGCGACAGGCAATAGGCTTGTAAAATCCAACTTCGTGTCCCGTAAAGACTTTTTCTATGCCAAGGTGATCTTTGCAAGTAATATTTGGTGCTGGCAGACATTGAACTGAGGACAAAAAAATCATTTAAAATTAAAGTCACTGGCTGGGTACTGGAGCGCTTTTCTGACAAGACACAAGTACAATAAACAAATGAGATTGTACGTGCAGTTCTCTTGATACAAAGCACAGTGCATACACACATATTACTTTTAGAAAAAATATCTAATTTTTAAGACAGTCCTATGACTAACTTGTTCTTTTGCTTGATACACATTAAGCAAAATATACAAACCTAATTGCTGCCCTAGTTCTGTTGTAATTTCCACTTTGGCTCTGTTATGGGAAATCTGAACCTGACACAGAGAAAACATTTTCATAGTGAGAACAGTCAAATATTGGAACAAGTGGCCCAGAGAGGCGGTGCCACCACCATCCTTGGAGATTTTCAAGATCTGACGGCAGAAAGCCCTGAGAAACCTGGTCTGAATTCAGCGCCAGTGCTGCTCTGAGCAGCAGGTTGGACTCTGTGACTTCCTGAGGTCTCTTTCAACCCAAATTATTATTATTAAACCTATTATTCTAAGCTAAAGCTTGACTCTTCAGAGAACCAAAGTGGAAATCACAGCAGAAAGTAACATGTACTAGAAGTTTGCAATGCATTACCAGACTATTAGTTACTCTCCAGTGTTGAATTCTGTTGTTTAAAAGGGAAAAATCCCAGTCCTTTACCCACTTTCTATCAGGTTTTAGTATTTGAGTCCCGTTGGTTAATTCCAACAAAACTGGAAGACAGGTTCAACATTTCTGTCCAGAGTCTCCAGTAATACACACGGGCAAGAGGACTAGGATTTGGATATTTTTAAAAACATCTATCCATATTGCACTGGAACAACAACAAAAATGTCAGTTGGTCAGTAACAGCCAAAAAAATAAATCTATGTCTGGACTTAACTGCTATAAAGTCCTACATGGGTGCTAGTGATCAGTGTGCCTAATCTAAGACAATTACAAAAAACTACCAAAAACATTGTGAGACCACTGTGGGGCTTTGAATTCAACCCCTATTTGTTTGGGTGATGGATCCCAGAAAAGTGCTCCGACACGGCCGTGCTTTGAGCACGATCCAGAATATGAACTTTTTATTACTTAGTTAATATTGACAAAGAAGCAACTCAAAATACTGTGGGGACAATCTGAAAACTGCTGTGTGTAAAATACTCTATACAGGCACAGAAAACAATACTAATTTAGCAAGTTTCCCCACTCTGAGGCTTATCTCCTGTTTGAATGTGTAGTGTATTAAATATGATCACACTGGTTAGACAACCTCAAACTACAGAATATTCTTGCTGCTCACCGACTAGATGTCTGTAATCAGGGACTTCATGCCAAAATGATGTAAAGGAATGCATAACTTAAAAAAGGATCCATTTTGGATAGTACTTTTATCCCTTTTCTCAAATGTTTGGAAAGCCTTCACGATCCCTGAGCATCCCAGTGAAGATAATTATTCAGCATTTATGGAAAACAGAATATGGAGGACAAGAAGCATACACGTGTATTTTAAACGCGAGTGTACATAAAGCAAAACTGTTGTGCTTCCATTTAATGCAGAGATGGGTTATTTCAATGTCTGAAAACATCAGAAAAGCAAAACACACGTGGTAAATCAAGTGATCAATTTAAGCATTTTTCTGTTGCACTCTGAAGTACATCACAGCTTAACACCAAAATACAGGCAAGTGCTTTCAAGAGAGATCCGCCTGGCACCAAAAACTCCAGATGACGGAAGGCACCAAGTTTCCTGAACAGAAACTTTAAAAAACAGAAGATTTTGAATGCTGTTCTGTCGCGTGTCAACTCTTCTAATAAGTCTATGCAAAATCAGTATGACAGGAAGGGTTTGTTTTAATCACAGCAGTGCAGGACACAGCCTAGAGGATATAACATACCTTGAAGAGATTTACCAGAAGCCTCACTTACAAATGTACCAATCAGAGTCGACGTATTTATTAATTTTTAGTAACGCATCCAATCCTCACAAGTGTTTTAGGCTTTCATACTAACGATATTATTAATCCCATGTTTTTTAAAGCTCACCTAGCAGATAGAGAAATGCATAAATTGAACACTTCCTTGGAAAATGTAGCTACTGTCAATACATGTTAGAAGTTGGAAATCCTTACCATATGCTGTGTGATTTGTACAATTCATTGGTTCTTGTGTACTGTTGTCTATTTTAGGCTCATCACACATATATGTTCAGGTAATTGAGGAAAACATTCATATGAAACACTACAACAGATTTAACAGTGATTTATTCCACCCTCTTTAAACCTTGAGGATTTAAGACGCACCTTGATGTTAGCTTTCCTTCCTACCCAACCCCCAAAATAGGAACAGCACATTACCATACAGCAAATCTGCTAATCCAATTTAATACACCAATATATTGCATAAGCTCCATGTTTAATTAGTGCTGCAGTCAGCACTACCTGAAGGAACTACAATATTTATCAGTCACGGCCTCTGTATTCAAAGGCAACAAGGTGGCACACCTAATCTAGTCTTCTTCCCTTATCCCACTATCAGAGTGCCTTTAAATCCATACATTTGGTTGAGATTAAATCTCCAATAACACACAAAATTCAAAGAACACCTAAAAAAGAAATTTTGAAATGCCAGGAATTTGGACTAGAAAAAAAAATTTGCAGGAACTAGTTTCCAGAGGTCTGAACTCCCACGGCCAAGTAAAGCAGGCGATGAGGTTAACTTCTCCAAGATTTGCCTTCCTGACACTTCTGATCCGCAGCTACATCAATAACTGTCAGCTGCCATCAACAAACATTTTCGGGGGAAGGCCTGATGTGCCTTTAGAGAGCCAGGAGCCTCACAGCCGGAGCCTGTACCACCTGCGCCCTGCTCCGTGGGGCTGCAGAGGAGGACGCAACGTTCTGGAAAGCCACCGCGTCTCGCTCGAGTATCCTGCAAAAAATCAGAAGGTGGAGGAAAGAGGTCTCTCATCCCATGGGATTTTCTCTTTGAAAATCTGAGAGACGCCCCAAACCTGCACACGGGCAGATGCTGTATCACACCCAAAATAAACGCAGGCCGCTGCAGATGCGTCCTCTCCTACTCCTGCCAGCCGAGACCACCTCGGGGATTTCTCCGACACCCGAGGGACACCTCCTCCCTGCCAGGCACCTCATGCCCTCCAAACTCTCCTTCCTCTCCCCCGGCATGCGGCCTTCCCTCACGCAAACCGGGCTGCGGATGAGGCGCCGCCGGCCCCTCCGCCCTCCCAAACCCCATCGTCATAGCAACCGAGCCCCCGCCGCCCGTCCCGAGCCTGGTCCCATGCCCTGCCGTGCTCAGGATATTGTCCCAGCCTCAGCTCGTCGCACTTGAGCGGCGGCTCCGTGCCCACCGCTCGCTCCACAGCTGCGCCCGCGAACCAGAGTAGAAGCACGATC
>NW_010168591.1:33311-35643 GCF_000695765.1 Mesitornis unicolor
GCAGCGAGTGGTCAACGCTGAGGGCAGAGAATGCCCCTACTCAAGATGGCGCTCGTACAGCCGCGGCAGGCTCATTGCCCTAAATAAAGATGGCCGCACCCGCCACGACCACCTGGCGGGACGGCGCCCACATGCCCTTACTTAAGATGTCGGCCGTGAGGAGTTGTGTTTCGGCTGCGGATCTGGGGCTGTATGGGGTTGGTGGGGAAGGTCTTAACCAGCCCTCCCGGCGGCAGAGGGGAGCTGTGGCCGCTTTCTACTGTTGGTGCCCCGGCGTTTTGAACCGGGCGGGGGATGCCAGGGGCGGTGGGCAGGCAAGGCCGGGCCGGTGAGGGCACATCCCGGGAGGAGAGTGGTGAAGCCTCCCGGCTCTTCCAAGTACTGGAGCTGTAACTTTGGCTCACCGGGTGAAATCTTACGTCTGGATGCTACCTGTGGGTGACCCTGGTGTTGTCTGGAGTGCACTGAGTACTTTAAAAATAATTTTTGAAAGCTCAGGACAGGTTAAAATTGTGGCCACCATTGTTTTTTTTTCACATTAAATTGTGATTGGTTTGTTAAAAATGCTGCTTATTTTATCGTTTTTAATAAATACTAAATGCCTGGCATAGACAAGCTCTTATCTCCATCAGCATTTGCTCTCTGTAGTGATTACCAACCTTTTCCTTTTCTCACGTCCTCGAAGGTTATTTCATGTTTTTTTGGTGTTTGGTTTGGAAGGCATCAGTTTTCAGTTATGAGCTGCTGGGGATCCTGGACCATTTACAGGAGATGGAGAGACCACTTAAGGTAAACACACACAAGAAAGGCAGCACTGCTGTCCTGAATTTACATCTGTTCTAGAAACATTTCCTGAAAAACAAAGTAGGGATTTAAAAACTGAAAAAGGCTGGAAGCAACTCCAAGGCAGTATTTAAGAGAATGCTGTCATTACACAGTACTTCTGGAAGTCTTTTGGTTTTATTGGCCATTATTTTGATGAGTGGATGGTGACTTGTGTATCAGTTTGTCAGTACCAATGAAATGTTTGTTATAGCCTCAGATATTCGAAGAATCAGTAAGAACACGGATTTAAAATGTGTGGATGGCTGACAAAGAGCTCAGCCAGTGATGTGCAATATTGCCATCTAACAGCTTTTTGGGAGATTTGTGTAAACTAAATTGGCAGTCTGGAGCTGAGCAGACAAAGTATGCAAATGAAAACTGATGCTCATTTCAGCAACTGGAAGCAAAAGGCCAGGGTCAGAGTGTGCTCCGTAATGAACTCGGCCCTCCAAGATCAAGGCTGAGGTGCACTGATGAGAAAAGTGCTTCGCTCTTTTGTCTGCAGTGCATCTCTTGGATGGATAAATACCCAACTTGCTGTTCATCACTGTCAAGAAAATTGTCACTTCTCACGAGCGCTACATTAATTAAAATTGAGAGTAAGGACTGCGAAGTTAGGCATTTGGAATCTTAAATTTTCAAAAAGGAGGATGAAATGATACATTCTTAGCATGTTGTACGCTCTGGTGCAGCTGCTATTACTTAGTAAAACAAAATGGGCCTAGGAAGAGGAGAAATCAATCCAAAGTCATGTGCTTAAATTAATTCCCAAACCCTTTATAGACATTATCCTATGCAACCAGCTGGGCTGCGTAAGATCTCCTGCAAATGAGCTAGTGAAACAGTGTAGCAGAATAAAAATTGTATTTGGAGAGTTTCACTTGACATTTTATGTATATGCACCTATGTAACTTAAAAAAAAAAATCTTCAGGCTATTGTACAGGTTTCAGAGATAAAAAGCACCTGCAGTTCTTGCAACTGGCTTCAACTCAGCTGATGCCTGTTGAGTATTTTGCAACTAGCAGTAGGAAAACTTTCTCTTCTCTACTCTCAAGCAGCCTCTGCAGGGACGGGAGCCACAGCTCCCACACACCAGCCATCCCAGGCAAGCTGCGGGTACTGTGGTGCATTTTGGAGTGCTGTCGGGAGCAGCGCTGGTTGTGGTGAATGCTGTGAGGCAGTTGTGTATCCTGTCATGCTGTCCAAGTCCTATGGCTTTTTCCATTCCTTTCTGTGGAAATGATGGGGCCTGTGCTGCTTAGGCCTCTGCACCAATCTGCATTTAAGAGAGCTCTGAATTAATTGCTGGACACTGATTTGCTGCAAATACGTACAAATAAAGCTTTTCTATGAAGTCTATACCTACATATTGCCCTTACTGGGGAGTCTGGTGGTCTTGTTAGTATATAAGTTTCTTAGGTCTATGAGTTATAAACACATGGGCAGCTCAAGATCATCTGAAAGCTGACTCAGCTTTTAAGCTCTGTATTTCACAGCACAGCTCCC
>NW_010168592.1:0-9755 GCF_000695765.1 Mesitornis unicolor
TTCACCAGACTGTCACAACCTTTCAAATATGGTGGATAGCAGTTTGGACTTGTGCACCTTCAGGTCCTTTAGACAGTCTTGAACCTGGTCTTCACTTACAGTGGGTGGTTCTTCCTTCTCCCAGTCCCTACCTTTGCCTTTTGTAACTTGGGCAGCATGGCTGGAGCTCTTACCAGTGAAGATCGAGGCAAAGAAGTCATTCAGCACCTCGACCTTCTATCATATCTCCTGTGACCAGTTCTCCATTTTCCTTCCAGAGAGGACCCATACTTTCCTTAACCTTCCTTTTATCACAGATGTAACTGTAGAAATTCTTCTTGTTCCCTTTTCTATCCCTGGCTAGATTTAAATCTTACTCATCTTTTACATCTTATTCCACAGCTTGATGAGTAATCAAATTTTCTAGTTTAAGTTCATTCAAAGATAAATATCAGTCATTCTGAGACTTATTCCAACTTTAGTAAAACTTTCCCGAAGTAATAATTTTTGAAACACATGCAAGAAAAAAAACCTAGTGTTATTCAGATGGTTATCAATATTTTGTTCTTAATACTGTTTAAAATTAAATGTAACATACTTTGACTTCTCAAAATATAACAGAAACTTTTTAAAGTTGAATGACAGATAGCTAGAACTGAATTGACTTCTATAAGCAGAGCTCTCCTCCCTTGGTACGTGTATATGAAAATGGAGTGCAGACATGAATGTCAAACCCAGCTTTCTTCCAGAAGTACTTTTTTCTGGAAGGAAAATCAATACTATAAATCAATACACATTGCAAAGTACACAGCTGCAACCATAAGGCATTACTTTCTTCAAACTGTAATGCAATGATTGGAAAATTTTTCTAAACTTTCATTTCTAAACTAAAATACTAGGTTTTTCCTGATACATTTTTTTAGTGCTCTAAGGGTCTTTGTATGCAAGCGCTGCTCCAGCATAACAGACCTTAGAGATCTGGTAATGTTGATGTACAATCATCAAAATAATAATGACAACAAATTTCCATTTCCCCTTTCCTCCAACCAAGTTTCCTACCTTTTAGTCTGAAAATGCAGTATAGTATTTAATTCTTCAATTACTAATTTAGGACTGGAAATTTAACCTTTTCTCTCATTACTGTATAAGATTCTTTGAACACAGTCTCTAAGTAACACACTCATTTCACCATGACAGATTTGTAATGTTTTCAGTTATTCCTGCTACAAAATTCTAGGTACTACATCTGTGTAGAGCACATATTCTCTCATTAACATGGTGGTGATACAACTAACATTTAAACGTGTGCATATGTAATTCATCATGAGTACAGGGATTAGTTATGTGGCTAAAAACTCAGGAATACATATGAAAAGAGTGATTACCTAAAAAGATACCTTGCAGGTTTCTAATGTAAATGTGTACGTTCACAAATTACTTGAAATAATATGAAATAGAGCTTGTTCCCTTGAGATGCAAAGTTGCTGTTCTATGAATTGTTTCATTACTGTGTTTATTATAGGTTTTTTGGCTTTTTTTTTTGAGGAGGAGGTTGGATGATTCTCTATCAAAACTTGTCAAACATTCATTATAGAATCATAGAGTTGTTTAGGCTGGAAAAGACCTTCAAGATCACTGAGTTCAACTGTCAACCCAGCACTGCCAAATCTACCTCCAATCCATGGCCCCCAGTGTCACATCCAAACGTTTCCCAAATACCTCCAGGGTATAACTTCACCGCTTCCCTAGGCAGCCTGCTGCAACACTTGACCACCTTTCAGTTCTACCAACATCCAATCCAAATCTCTCCTGGCACAACCTGAAGCCATCTCCTCTTGTCCCACCACTCATCACTTGGGAGGAGAGACCGACACCCACCTCACTACAACCTCTTTCAAGGTAGTTGTAAAGCATGACAAGGTCTCCCCTGAGCCTCCTTTTCTCCAGGCTCCCCTGTTCCATCAGCCACTCCTTATAAGACCCACGTTCCAAACTCCACATCAGCTTTGCTGGCCCTTCTGGGACACACTTCAGCACCCCAATGTAGTGAGGGGCCCAAAACAGAACACAGCATTCTATGTTCGGCCCCACCAGTGTGACACACAAGGGGACAACCACTTCCCCAGTCCTGCTGGCCACGCCACCTCCAATACAAGCCAGGCTGACATTGACCCACCCAGCTAAAACACTGGCCCACTCTCAGTCAGCTGCTGACCAACAGCTCCAGGTCCCACTCTACAAGGCAGCACTCCAGCCACTCCTCCCTACCTCTGCAGCACCACACAAGGCCATCGCAACCCAAGTGCAGGACTTGGCCCCCAGCCCAGCAGAATCTCATATAATTGGCCAGGGCCCTAGAGTCTGGGTAGGTCCTAAAGTCCAGATCTGTTCTAGAGGCTGGGTTTTGGGGGTTGGTTGGTTGTAGAGGTGTCGGTGCAGTCATTTCTAGAGCAGGCATGCATTCTGGAGTTGACAGATTGGAAGGGAGGCAGTTCTAGATCATGTTCTGGCTTGTTGGTTCTAGATCATGTTCTAACTCACCTGTTAATCTAAAGCACATTCTAGCTCCTTGTTCTAGATTGGGTTCTAGCTCACTTGGTGGTTCTAGATTGGGTTCTCATGGTTTTGTAACATCTGTAACCATATTCATAAATGATGATTTAGATTATATATTATGAGTGGATTTTGACTGGGAAATTTGAGATCTGACTGAACAATTGAGCCCAACCTACAATGGACATTAAAGAAATAAGACTGGAACTGTATTCAAGGTGAATCGAACCCAAGAATAAAAAATGTCAGGAATGGTCAGTTGTCATTTTGAGAGTTAAACAAGAACAAATGGTATATTAATCTCAAAGTAAAAGAAGGGAGCTGCCAGAAGCTGAGGTCAGAAGTTCAGACATTTTCATGGTGTTTACCGTGAGGAATATACCAATGGAGGAGGAGGCAATAAGCTTCTGTGTATGAAAAAACTTGGGGTTTTGTGTAGGAGCAATGAATTAATTCTGAGAACCAGAGACAAGAAAACATGAGCTAAAAGAAAGGGAGGATAAGGAGCCTGATTATTTTTGGGAACCTATTTTTTGTTTGGGGTGTTTTTGTTGGGTTTTGGTTTGGTTTTTTTTGTTTGTTTGGGGTTTTTTTAGGAAGCTTGTACTTTCATCTATTCCAGTCATAAGCCTGGAATGAGTGCATAAGCAAGAACAATAAGATTTCCTTGTTTTGGTTGGGGGTTTTTGTGTGTGTTTTGTTTGGCTTGGTTTTTCTTTTGAGGAGTTGAATTTTTCCTCCCCTGGTTTCTGCCTCTTTCTCTGAACCTGCTCTGTCCCATGAGCACAGGCTCAGCTCTCTGTTCACCAATCCAATGAAGCTCAGCCTTCAGATGGAAACAGCAGTGATCTCACTGCCAGCACAAATAATCACAATTTCTCTAATTCTCCAGATCCTAATGCCTGTGTACACTGTGCTGTGTATTGAAGAATATCTGTGATATTATCAAACCTGAAATTGTCATTCCGTGGCATAACTGCTGTGGATAAGCCAATCCATACTACAGTCCACATATGGACTCTTATGTCATGGCAAGTGCAAGGTAATTTTTTGAAAGCTATTTCTTGGGGGGTAAGCTAAGACACGTTGTGTTTTTTGATGGCTGGGAACATGCAGTCACCTCAGTACTGCTTCTGTGTGGTAACCTGTGATTTCATGGTAAGTGATCAAGTGCATAAACTCATAGATAACATTAGGTAAACATGAGTAAAAGCACTACTGCCAAAATACAGTCACCTAATACCATCATTGCCCTAAATGGATCCAAATGTATTAAGATGATCAACATTCATTTATTTTGTGCACTTCACTACAAAACTGACAAGAATTTCAGTTGTACAAATACAGCAACAGTACGAAAATGGGACATATATAATACTTCTACTCTCACAGTAATGTTACAAGACATGTGAAGTTGGTAGAACTGTCTACTGATCAAATTACATATAAAATACCTGTCTCCAAATATCTGACAGGAACATACATTTGAAATGTTTTTACAAGCAAACCTTTCGACAACAATTTGAGGCACTATTACAGTTGAATGAAATTCTCTCACTGTTTTAAGTGAAAAAGAAGAAATTGGACTGTAAGAGGCTGCTCAGCCAATGACTTCTGTCAGGATACAGGGGATTACACTTACATTTATTTCCCTGTGTGTCTCTTTTTTATCTGTGACAGCAGCTAAAATACATATGCAAAGGATTAAAAGTGCTTTTCAAGGTTACTGCAGAAATTACAGCTTGTCAGAAGATGGTGCTGTTAGGCCATTTTTATCTGAGAAACTTAGTTACAAAAATAAGTTTAATTTGTGTGGAAACCCCAAATTGTTGATTGGTTTAAAATAGTATAATTTTTAATAAATAAATTATTTTGCATTCTGTTAAGGCAGTGCTTTGACCTTGAACTCCTTAGCTAAGTGTATACTGAAGCACCTCCTGGAATCTAGTTTCAGTAACACAAGACTGAGTTTTGTTTCTGACAAATTTAATGAAACTGTCAGATGTAGAAGTTTTCTACCTAAACCTGGGATAACTTCATACATTACAATGTGTGTATATCTTCAAACATTACAGTTTTTTCACGGTTATTCGATATATTATAGGCATATCTATTAGTGATTGCATATTAATAGTGAACTGAATGCATGGTTTGCAAGGCCAAGGTCACAGAGTTACATTAAACATGCAAAGAGCTGAGCACTGTAAAGGGCATATCGGGGGAAAAAGAACTATGGAAAATTTCCATTACCACATAAATCTGAACTTTAAAAATTGTTCTTCTGTAAGATATTCACATTTCAATGTAAGTATTGAAAATATACTCCTACTGTATCTTCAGCTATTTTCAACTGATATTTTATTCTATATGAATAATTATGAAAATTCTCCATTTTTTCTTTTCTATTTGACTGACATTTGAGGGTCATTATTTTTCATAGCAGATTTCAATAATGAAAGGGTAGACTTGATCAAGTACTGTAGGATGGATATTTATAGCTTTTTCTTCTAACCAAGCACTTGAAAAATATTTGTAACTTTCTTGATCTAAGGCACTGTCTTTAAATTCAGCCTCAGCCACCTACAGTCCAAACCAACCAAGTATTCACATTAACTGCTTGTTATTGTTGATGGCAAATGAATATCAGTAAAGCTGAATGTAAGACCAGATTGGAGGAAATATCTGTTTAAGAGACTCTTGCCTGGGAGTGTGGGAAGCATAAGAACAAAGCAAATACAGTCTGGTTCTTTCCATGGCTCCCTGCAGACTGCAGTTTACAGGCTAATCTGAACACTTGACTCACTTGTTCTCTTGGCTCAGCTGCTTGGAAAGTTGTTCAGTATTGGAAAAGAAATAAAATGGCAATGAAGATGACTTATAGAAATGTCTTCTTTGCTTCCTGTTAGAATAAGAGTCTTTGAAAATTAGATTTAAGACGCTACAGAATACTGGCAAGTAATGAGGTAGAAGTATACTGTCTTAAGATGAAGTCTCTCTCAAAATTGTATTTTGTTCTTTATCATTCTCATTTGAAATTATCTCTAGAAAAAAAAAAGGGAAAAAGAAGGAGCTACATCAACCCATGCTAGGACTTGCCAATAGGTCTTTCTGTGAACATCTGGTGGTGCCTTGAAACACTTTTCATCGCATTACCAGTGAGGCCTTGAAGTTTTGAAAAAAAACAAGCACAAGGAGACTACAGAGTCCAAAGCGAAAAGACCAGGTAGAGCAAGAAGAATATGAGAGACCACTGCACATGGCACCTACACATCCATCAAAACAAGAATCGTGACGTGACAAAGGAGGAACAGTCAGGGCTTTGCCCAGGTACTTTGCCCAGAAACTTTGTTCTTGGCATCACCCTATATTTAGACACCTCCCTCTCTCGCGCTGTCCTTCCCTCAATAAGATGACATTTGCAGCAGTGATTTGTTTCACTTGTCCACTTAGATTCTAAACTATTTAAACTGCAGAAATTCCTTGTCACTCATCTGCAGAGTGACTGGGAAAATGGCAGTGACCTTGGCTGCTCCTTAGGAAATGCTGTGAAGAGTACAATTAATGATATCTCCTCCAGGGGTTTTCTTCACTCGGAAATCACACCAAGTTAAACCACAACCTTGAGAAGTCACTTAGGGGTGTTTTCTAATTGAATGTAATTGTCAAGTAAACCCAAATCCTATGAGAGATTTCAACATTAACACAGTAGCTCCAAATGCTTAGTCACTCTGACAAAGTGTTGATCTTCCTTCCCATGGTATTACAAGCCATGAAATATAATGGTATAACAGAACAGCAGGATATTTTTTCTGCTTCTGTCATTTATTCATCACATATTATAGAGAAAAATAATGTGTGTTTTCCTAAGCTTCCTCACTTATTTTAAAGGAAATAACAACTGTGACCTATCATGCAGGGGAACTGAAGGACACAATTAAAACTTAAAAATAATACCGAGACAGAAGATGCTAGAAGAGCTCAAGTGCTTATTATGAGAATTTGCAGCAAACATAACTTTTCAGAATTACAGGAATATGGTCAGCAGAAATCTAGAAATTATGTTTTCTATAAATTTAGTTTATATACACACGACACTTTATCCATATTATGTTGTTGATACGCTTTTCTTATTGGGTTACCAACTTACTAGTTAGAGCTTAGAGATTTTTAATGGTGTCAGCTGTATTCTGAAGAGTAATGTTAGAGGCCTGTCCTTTTTGTATTAACAGATATAAATGGCAATATCAAAAAGAACATAAAAAAAAATCACATTTTGCAGTCTTTGCACTCTGCCTGCTGTGCAACCCATGTTCTTGACCTACTGAAAGCTAATCACAGAGTTAGGACTTAATACTCCAGCAATCATGCAGGTGATCTGTCAGACTGTAAAGATGAGCTCTCATATTAAAAAAGAAAAGGGGGAGGGAAATGAAAAAGCTGATACACATACAGCTTTTTATATTAACTTTGGCCAAATACAAAAATGAAAGTGAACTAAGACTGAAACCAGTGGCCCAGAGCACAGGGAATTTAAGTAACTCAGAAGAAGCTAAGGCTCTCTGCACTTAATGAAAAAGCCACTGACCTTGAAGAGTGATCCAAAGGCCTAATGTGGAACTACTGGAAAAATAGAAAGGTTATGAGGCAAATAACATATTTCTTCCATAACAGGACTTCTGAATGATGCCTTAGCTGAATGTAGCAATTTGTAATATGGAACAGGAAACACAAAATTAAAAAAAAACAAACAACAATAAAAAAAAGGCAAGAAAAAAGTGAAATAGTCCTACATTCCATGACTACATCAAGTTGCCTTCCTATATTGAGTATGTCGACATTAGCAGAGCAGACTGAAGACACTTAAAACACCTCGAATTTACATCTAGGTTAAAACAGAATTCTTTCTCCCTTCCCACAGAACAGATGAGATCTGTTATGTAAGTGTATCTTGTATGTACTTACATCAACAGAAAGATCAACAGAGGTTGGCACAAATACATTGTACAAGCGAAAAGCATACATATCCCTTGTTAGTTTTATTATAATTTTTAAATATTGAAAGTATGTATAAGATGTCTTAATTAGTAAACTAAGCCAATTTGTTTTCAGCAAAAGGTTTCATTCATTTAGCTTAAACCTCCCTGTGTTTTAGCCCACATATGATTTAACATAGCTTGGCTCTGTGTCATGAAAATCCACAGTAGTAACTCAGCTCTATTAGTTTATCACATTATTAAGATACTCCATCTGGCATTAGTGAAGAAAAATCATGCTTATATATAAATAAGCTTTCTCTTACTTTTGATTATTTCCTTTTCTCTAAACATTTGGATACACTGGGACAACAGAGAATTAAGCTAAGAGACATAAACCAAGAATTAAGCTTTTCATTGTGGGAGGACCCTCTCATTAGAGGGGTCTCATTCACCAATGACAGCAAGGTTGGAAGCAGAATAGGTCTCTTTCCCCTTCCTTTGCTTATTATTTTTCATCATTATTTCTGATAATTATTGAGATTAATGAAGCACATTTCCCTGGCTGATAGCTCTGAAATGGAAAGACTATTGCATATCATCTTTAACTTGCTTTTAAACACAGTGACCTTGACTAACTGCTCTGGTAGAAGAAAAAGAAGAAAATTTCCTGTCTGTGTTACAGTAGAGAGCAGTGCACTAGAGATGTCCCATTCCTGAGCAAACAGTGTTCACCACACTCCCCAGTCCTCCCAGCCAGGTCTGAATTAGAACAATGATGACCAGTTCAGGGCTGGAAGCAGAAGGGGGCTTAAACAAGTGCCCTAAAGTAAAGCAACACCTGTATCTCTGATATGCATCAGCTGCAAGATGAAAAAAGACTTTAAAAAAACACATTCTTTATTATTCTTCATAAGTCATTCTTCAGCTCTAAATACACAGGGATAAACAGTAGTGAATGTGTGCAAGTTTTTCACATAAATATCTCATCTTTGCTTTTGTGCCTCATCGTAGCTGACAGCTTAATGTTTTTTTGAGGCTTTTCTTTTGTGCTGAAAGAACATTCTGGATTTGATAATTTACTGCAGAAGCCTGGATACTATAGAGTACCTTAATATTAATTAGTCTCAATCATAAGAATACTGATTTAGAACAATGAAATATTTCTTTCTAACTTAGACTGGTCCCTTAAAAATGGCTTCATCTTTTCTCCTTCCACCAAACTCCTTCCATTCAATGAGCTCTTGGAGAAGCTCACACTCAATCATTTGCGTTGGAAGAGTAAGAAGCTGTATTTTAATATGGCGGACCTAAATTCTCTATGTTCTAAACACATTGAATATAACGTTATGCTACTCTGCAATTAGGTCTTTTTTCAATTAAGTTCTTTCCACAAGTTTCTCAACACTAGTGCTGCCTCTGAACTTCATAACTCTGAATCTTAACTGTTACGAGTCAAAACAATGTGCAGTAAACCAAGCAACTGGGGCATTTGCTTCAAAGCACGCTACAGCACCAGACAAATTTTTGAAGACTTTCCAATCCATCAGACAATATTTGTGCTTAAAAAATAAATAAACATACTTCCTTCAATAGGATTGTCTTTTCATGAAGTTGCAGAACAATATACTTACTGGGTCCCAGATTTTGTCAGGAATCAGTGATGTCCAATAGGAATAAAAACAACAAACACAAAGACCATGTGTCCCATGGTTTTGACTATTTCCCTTGGCAACATTTCTATTTAACTTCTGATTCGACTGTCCTGAAATACTAATACCTAATCCAATTTACTCTGTTTTAAGTTCTATGGGCTACAGTAGGCGTAAGTTTTACACACCCGTGTCTCAGATCTCTCTCTGAAGTCAGAGAGGCACATCAGTGGGATGGCAAGGTATCTCACGTTCTTCACAGCCTGTAGGCAGTCAAATTAAGGAGAGATGCTCCAAGAATGGAGAAGACTAGGTTCAAACATATGGCTAATGACTGCTAGGAAAGAGAAGTCAGTAAACATTGTACATTTGGTTTTATATTTACTAAGTAGTACTTTCTGTATATACTATGCAGAATTAGTTATAGTTAAACAGTGAAGAAGTCCAAAGACAATGATGAACCCGGAAAACTTTTCTCCAGAAAAAGGCATCTATGCCTTTCTGAGGGAGTTAGGTAGAAAGTAAGACAAAATGTGACTTTAGTCATCTTACAGTATTTCTTTTCTTTTGTCATGGTTTAACCTGGCAAGCAGCTAAA
>NW_010168593.1:0-5375 GCF_000695765.1 Mesitornis unicolor
CTCTACTCTGCCCTGGTGAGACCACATTTGTGAAATATTCTGTCCAGTTCTGGGCCCCTCAGTTCAAGAAGGACAGGGAAGTGCTTGAAAGGTTCCAGCACAGAGCCACAAAGATGATTGAGAGATTGGAGCATCTCTCTTATGAGGAGCAGCTGAGGGAGCTGGGTCTCTTTAGCTTGGAGATGAGGAGACTGAGGGGTGACTTCATTCATGTTTATAAATTTGTAAAGGACGAGTGTCAGGAGGAAGGAGCCAGGCTCTTCTCAGTGATAGCCAATGACAGGACAAGGGGCAATGGGAGCAAGCTGGAGCATAGGAGGTTCTATGTGAACATGAGGAAAAACTTTTTTACTGTGAGGGTGACAGAGCACTGGAACAGGCTGCCCAGATAGGCTGTGGAGTTTCCTTCTATGGAGACATTCAGGACCCACCTGGACGCGTTCCCATGCAACCTAGTCTGGGTGATCCTGCTCTGGCAGGGGGGTTGGACTGGATGATCTTTCAAGGTCCCTTCCAACTCCTAATATTCTGTGATTCTGTGAACAGCACAGGTCCTTATCCCCACCTCTGCGTCACTTCCTGTGCAAAATCACCTGGACAACTCAGTGAGTCTAGGAACTGATAAACCTTCAAGGAATGGGAAAAGAAATGGCCCCTACCAGGTGTCCTGATTGGTGCTTGCTCAGTGGAAAACTTAGAGGAAAAACAATACCTGTTTACACCATGACCAAGGACCCGTGAACCCAGAGCCAACCAGTACCAGTTGCTCTCCCTCTTGCTGGGTGCTTTGGGACCTGGTTGACCAGTCCTTCCTTGACCAGGCTTTGCACCCATGGGCAGAAGCTTCTCAAGAGCCCAGTGCCATGACGACCTTGCACAGGAGGTCCTGCTCACGCCCTGGGGAAGCAGCAAGGAAGGGGACCAGGGAACAACTCTTCTCCACTGTCCCCTCCAGAACCCATGGGACCTTCACACCATACTTGACTTTTCCCTTGGAAAAGGGACGTCATTGTCAATGAAGACTTACAAGGTGGTGGAAGATTTAGTGTTTAGCAAAACCAGCCACAGCAGAGTCCTGCTGGTCCCGTTTCCATACTTGCATTCCAGAACACCAAGCAAATCACCTTAGTGCATCAAGTTACGGATGAGTATGTCCCAAAATAGCAGTGCTGTCTGCTGTGGGGTTAGTTGCCGTGTATGAGGGCTAGCACCAGGCTTATACAGGAAATGCATGGAGGAAATGAAGCAGCCCTCAGACTGTGGGAGAAAACAGGGCCCGAATTTAACAGGATGGAGAGAAGCATGACAAATCACTAAGTGTTGTTTTATGGGCTTGTGCACTTCATTGTGCCTTTTTTTTTTTCCTAAGCTCCTCTCTTTAGGTGTTGGCGGCAGGTGACAAGCTTGCTAGCCAGTTATAAAGAGACAACTGCATAGGTACCAGAGCTCTGTGTAAAACTAACCTCCAGCTCATCTTTAAAGTGGAACAACAAGGGAGGTCAGAGATTTAGGGGTAGAAAGCTACAGCAAGGAAAGGCCAACAGAAGAAATAAGAAGTGACAGTGGATCAGCAGAGGACACTAAAAATTTAGTGTTTTCTTCTGCAAGCAGTGAAATGAAGGATAGAAGTGATGACAAACAGAGTTAACGGGAACCTATCAACATTCCTCGTAAAGCATATGGCCCTGTAAATGAGAGTTCACCGCCTGATAGCATCCATTATTGTACATTCTGGATGGTGTGGGACTTTTCAGCAGATGCTGCCAAATCTGCTTCGCCCACTCTGTGTTTTATTGTGTGGATTACAACCTTCAATGTTGGGAGCTGGCTTTCTTTAGATTTAAGAGAGAAAAAAAAAAAAGAGCAATTGTATGAACTGTTTTTGAGCTGATTTACAACTAGCATGACCCTCCAGGAGCTTCAGCCAGAGTATCCTGCCATTTGTTTACTTCTGAATTTCTCCTCAAATTGTTTAAGACTGAACAAGTATAGAAAAATTGAAAAGGCACCAAGCTGGAAATCAACATCACAATACTTTGAAACCTGTGCAAGGCTTTCAGAGAATTCCCGTGTTGTTAGCCATGGTTTGCAGGAAAACATGTGGCAAAGCCCAGCAGGGGCTGGGGATCTCCTTCTTGCAGAGCCCATTTCCCATACTTTTCTGTCTGTTGACATTTAAGTTCAAAGCCAGGCTTGAAGACCTGTTTTGTCAGATGGGGTGGGTGGCTGCTTAGAGAGGTGGTCAATAACCAGCACGTTGGCCCCACACACAGCATCACCCAGCACTCTTGCAAGAGACAGTGCAGCCTTTTACTCCTTATTTATTTACACAGTGGCTCATGGAGATTTAAATTAAAAAAGAAAGCATTGGAAGCCCAGAACACAATGCCACCAGAACTATCCTGGTGCCAACAAAGACTGAGATTCTGGGTTTCTGCATGAAGGTCAGCTAAACAACTTTCTTTTTTCGTCTTTTTTAAATAGGCATCTGTTCTAGTTTTATTATTATTTTTTATTTTATTTATCAGCAAGATACCAGAGTGTTAAAGCCTATACAAAACAGCGGCCAGCAGTCTAACAAGGCCACCTTCAATGTGCTAGGTGTCACTTTCAAAATAAATACAGTATCTGTTGAAGTAAAACTGAGTTTCCTGGGAAAAAAAGCCACCCTTTCCCAGCCATCCCTTGCCTTTCCCAGGAGGTAGAGGTTGAGGTTCAGTGCAGCCATGCCCTGCTGAGGCTAGCTGAGATGTATTCACACGCACAGCCAGAGGTGAAGACAAGGGATGGAGAGGAGAGCCAGGACTGGTCCAGCAAGGATGCCCATCTCCCCCCCACATCTGGCAGGGATGGCTGGCGGCAGCACAGGCCATCGCCAAGGGGAGGGAGACGCCTCCCAGTTCAGCTGAAGTTTTGCTTCCTTCTTGGAGGACCTGGCATGTTAAAATGACTAGGCTGTTTTCTGTAATTTATCTCTTATCTGCTATACATCTCCATTATGTTACAGCCCATTTAAGAAACACAAGGAAGTTTTGAGGCCTTAATTAGGAAAGTTAAATGTTTTTAAAGAACTTTTGTAAGCAAGCATATGTTCCCACTATTTCCATTGCAAGGCTGAAGTGTTTTCCTTTCTAGGAAAGACCTGCTTTTTGCTACTTTCACATACCCTGTGTTTACTAAAGTAGCAGTTTTTCTCTTAACATACACGCAATTTCACAAGCTGTACTCATCTGTCTCCCATTAGTAGAAGAGCCCGCATAACACTTAAAACCGAAGTTACAGAACTCACCACGTGATTTGAAAACACGGTGGAAGTACCATCTTAAAAATGTGTGATTATATGATGAAATGACTGAATGAAATATGTAATACACAGGTAAAAAAATCCATCATGTCTGGTCTTATTTAAGTAACAAGAAATCCAAAATTGCTGAAGTAGCCTTTTCAAATAAGACAATGAAATTAGCTTTGAACAATTAGATTTTCATTTAAGTGAAATGTTTCTTTAAGAAAAGAAAGAAGCCAAGCTGGCTGAAAGATCTGTTTTCACTCTTTAATTAATCCCTGTCTCAGACTTTGAAGACCTTTCTGCCCACTGTTTTAAAGCAACATCATTTATCTTGAGTACTAGGGATCCATTTAATGGTGTTCGCAGTCATTCAGCTCTTCCTGCAGAGTCAGTACCCCCACCCTTGATAAGACTGCCAGATTTCAGTCCAAGCTATAGCTGTAAAATATCTTCACAAACATCAGTCTTGCCTTGAGTGAAGAGAAATCAAGGGAAAATCTGTAGGAACCTTTGAGTAGGACTGAACAGAGCTTCAGGAAAATTTTGAGGCAGATTTACACACTGCTTCGTTTCTGCCTTCTTGCAGGGCAGACGTTGCACGGCTGCAATTGCTTTGTCACATCGGATGAATTGTCAACAAAAAGCACTTGGCTGCTCCTAAAGCATAAGGGATTTTCTGCAAAGCTTTCAGATCCAAGCTTCTAAGAAATTATCTACTTATTTCAGTAGGAAAAAAAATAACTACAGTTGTAAAACTGGTGATGCAGTTAATCAAGACATTAAATCTAGGGTGAGAATGTGTTTCATGAAAGAAAACATATTCCAAACACAAGGAACATTTACTGTTTAAATGTAGCACTGTATCATTAACTGCCCTCTTAGTATACACATTTTCCCATTAAATACAAGTTTCTGATTGGAAAACAGAGCACACAAACACAATAACTTGACTTTACAAGGTATGACACAAATTAAGTGGAGCCTTTAACACTGAACATGCAACTCTTATTGCAGTTGTGCCCAGAAAGCCATATTTCATATATGCAAGATCATTAGAGTTACCTTAAAAAAGCAATATTTCACAAATTATTTGTTTCTATCTCTGCACAGTAATTAACCACTAGAAATGGATGTGGCTCAATAGATTAGTAATTGTTAATGTTAAGTGTTAAAACATCTTTTCCTCGGACTTATATCACAACTAGATTTAGCACAAGCAATCTGATTCTAAAAGTGAGATTTAAAGAGGTTTTTATTTTTACCCGGTGTAATGCAGTTTTACTGGTAATGAAAGGTGATGAGAAAAATATAACCAAAACCATGTTTTGTTGAATACTATATAAATATCATGGAAGATGTATCTCCCACTGTGTTTTTAAGGACTTATTTCAGAAGTAATATTTTAGTACTTTATCAAAAGCAGTTGGATTGTTGTGTTGTTTTTTTTTTCAGCTGGGTGTTGAATGCCAATGCTTGCTACTCATCTTTTTCCAATCATTTGAATTAAGCTGACATAAAGCAGAATACTCCAGATAAATCCTCAATCCAGTGTAATTTAATGCCAGTTTCTCTCTGGTTTCAACCTGATCCTTACATTGCAGCAAAGTGGCCAAAACGCATAATGGACAAGAGAGGGAGCTCTTTTGCTGCATCTTCTCTGCAGAAGCACACTTGGTTTCCTTAAAATTCAGGGCTGTTTCCAGGATTTCGTAACACAGGAAACAGAAGTTATATGTACTGCAGATTAGATATTGGGCAACACTGTTACCAAAAAGAAAAAAAAAACACCAACAACAAAACAAAACAACAGCAAGCAAACAAATTCCATTTGCCTTCTCTTCCAAATAAATAGTGAGTCTTTAAAAGTCGCCTTTTCATACTGAGTTGGAGGGTTTCTCTCCCTCTCTTTTTAAAGTGTGGAGACTGGCAAAAAAAAAAAAATCTATTATAAGGTTTTATTACAAAAAGATGGAAGAAATATACAGGGTTGTGCCTTTCCCTGATCACGCCTGGATTGCTCAGCTAAAAGGTAAATACGTTTCTGCTCCATCACATTATTGCTTGACTGCGTTCCCCAAGCTTTACC
>NW_010168593.1:5406-40412 GCF_000695765.1 Mesitornis unicolor
CAGAACAATGGATACATTATACCGGTAAAGATGAAATTGCAAGAACCATGCAGCTTAACCTCCTAAAGCTGTGTTGCTTTAGCAGTCCAGTTGCCTGGGACTCAGATGCTCTATATGCTCCTGTGACTGAGCCACACCAGTGCGTTCCCTTCCTGGACACCCAGCCAGCACCGAGGCTTGGGCTCCAGCAGCATCCCAGGGGGGGACAGAATGAGATCAGGCAATGCTCAGCATCGCTGGCATGCGAGACCTCGGTGACAGAACTTCTGGCAAGTGTCTGCCGCTGCCTGACTTTGGGAAGGCGCATCACCACCGCTACTACCCAAGAGAGGGCAGTCCGGGAGCTGCAATGCCCCATGTTTCCCACCTGGCACCTCTTCAATTCTGGGAAGAATAATAATAGTTATAAAGAACAGAAGAAACAAACGAAGAACGAACAGGGCTGGTGAGTAAGCAAAGGCATGCCAGGAAGGGTGTGAGGGAGCACACATCGGGCTTTCCGAGCCCAGCCACATCACCATCATCTGGCACACAGACATCACCCCCACTGCAAACCCAGAGCCTACTCCCTCCCAGTAACAGACTTTGGGCCGGATTGCAGTGAGGAAAGGATCAGGCTCTTGAAGAGATGGATGCATGGTCCAAACCCATCAAAATTGCTAAGCATTTAGCAGACATTCACTACACCCAGCAGGCCACTTGGGCATGAACTTTATGCTAGATTTTAGGCTGAGACATGTTTGCCTAACAGAGACAGATGGCAAATCCCAAGCTTTGAGGGAGGATGTGAATTTTAAAAACATCATTCAGATTTCAGGAAAACTGCAGCAGTTGTCTCATCCATGTCCATGCCTACTTAAACTCCCTCGTCCAATGTAACCCCACCCACAGATGGCTGCTGTCCCGGGAAGTGCTTTACCTCAGCCTAACTTGTATTTTGAAGAGGCGCGGTGCAGGCTGTACTCATATTCCTGTTTTGTTTCAACTTTTCTCCTTCCTTTCCTAAGTGTACCATTTGATGACTGACTAGAAAACAGCAGGCACCTATTCCCCAGAAATTAAAAAGAAGTCAAGCTATGCTGTAAACAAAGCAGATCTTTGCTTGACTCAAGCATTAATGATGTTTCTTGTGCGTCTGTGCAGCAGAAGTGGACCAGTGACCATAATCTACTCTGTTTTTCTTCCTGTAACATAAAATAATGCTCAGACCCCATAAATACTGACCTCTCTCCACTTTAAGACTGGAACTTGGCAGGTCTGTTCCTCATGGAGCAAAGTCGGAGCCAGGAGATCCCCGAGCAAGGCGTTACTGTTCATGCTTGCAGAGTTACGCTGTTCAGCTGGGGGTTGCTTGGTGGCTCATGCCCAGGCAGGCTCCTCTGGAATGTCCAGGAGGGATCAAGAGATGATGCGAGAGCGCATTTAACCCTAATTTAACATTAAATCATTGAAAGTAATGGACACTTTTGCAGTAAGGTTCCTGGTGGGTGAGTGAGAAGAGAGGTTCTCAGACATAAGGAGACTAGAGGATGAAGGATTAGAAAAATAAGGCACCGCAATAAAAGTAAATGTTTTAAGATGGTGGAGGAATGAAGCCATTGCTTTCACTCAGTCAAGATATGATAGCTACATTGGTCACAGTTCAAGTTTGCATGGTACCAAGGCCTCAACCCCAGCAATTTTAAGCAGACAATTCATGTAGATGTTTTTATGAGATGCTATTTAGACATAGCAGCATGTGAGAACATCTGAAATGTGCTGCTCAAGAAGGCAAACCTCTCTCTCCGAGTTGGTTTGGGCAAAACACAGGAAGAAAAATTCAGAGGCCTGGCAAGACTAAAATGAATCTACAGGGAGGTAAGCCCAAACAAAACAACTGAGGATCATGAGCACTGATACAAAGGATATGTACCTCATCACAGCTATTCCCAAAGAGAGATTTTCCTGTTCCTATTTGAGGTCAGGACGTGTACAAAAACAAACCAACATATGTAACCGATTACAACAAACACAAGGGAAGGGTGTGGGCAGCTACCAAAAGCCAAGAAGTGTAGGATATCACAAGCAAACGTACAGCCTGGTGGACCCACAAACACTTCTCCGAGCAGAGGTAATACCTTTCCTGCAAGGAGACGATGGTAATCTTGGACCATTTCTTAATGTTTGTCAAAGGATTTGGCACCACATGAAACATAAGTGAAGTTCCCACTCTCACAGGCTGAAGTATTAAGTCTTGCGACATGTTTAGGAGGCCAATACAATAAAGCACAGAGCACTTATTTATACAGAGCTCCACCACCGACAAGCCTGGAGCAAAGTTAAATGCAGAGCTGAAGCCAATAAAACACTTGAGTAACTGCAAATTTGGCCCCATTGACTTTTTGTTATGCAGATTTTAATCACAGTAATGCAAAATGGTTCCACTCAGACCCCAACATTTTACTGCACTGTCCTGGAACAGGGGGAAGCAGGAGGTGGGAGATCACAGGCACTTCAGGCTGAGGACATATATGAACTTTGCATCCCTAGGCAAACATTGTAATCATTAGATCCATGTATAACGACTATCATCTCCTCCTCAAACTATGTTTGCTAAGACAAATGGGTAGGTGCACGGGACACATACATCAAGCACCTAAAAGGAATTTTTTATTCCTGCTTTTTTCTGGCAAGTTCCTCCCTTCACCATTTTTTGCCACTTGCTATTCTTCATCTGTTTTATTATAACCTAAGCTGTTATTTTGAATCGCAAGGACAAAGCCAGAGGAATGTCAAAATTGCTGTGCAACAAAAGCACATCGGCTGCTAATGAACACGTTATCCTTGCTATGCACCATCGGTTGGTGCAACCGAAGGCAGGTGAAAGAGCAGGGCTTCTTCCACCTCCTTTCTGGACCACTGCTCCACAGATGCGATTGGCTTCCACCATCCTGGAAGAAGTGGAAGGAGGTTAAGAGGAAAAGCTTCAGTCCTATCCCTTGCTGGTTGCATAATGACTGCTCAGTACAGGACATAGCACAGGCTGTTCTTCTTCAAGAAGTTTGGAGTTTGTAGGTGTTTTATTTCCCATTATCTCCTTCAATGCTGGGGAACTCAAAGTCTGGTTTCCTGCAGATCTGTATTTTATGACTGGTTAAAGCTTGTTTAATTCTCATATTCCTTGCAAGTTCTCTCTGCTGCATAGATTTTCTGATACCCAACAGTATAATGCTGTAGTCAGGGCACTCAGAGAAAATTCCTCTTCTTTTTCCACTCACCTACTTCAGTGAGACTTCAAGAAAAATGGTTATCTTCAAGACCTCCCTGTCTGTCAGATGTGGTTGGATATGGCTGAATGGTCAAAAACTCAGAGAGGCAGAGACTTGAACAGACAGAGACTGTAAGAGTGTGTGGGATGTCTCCACAAAAAAACATTTCATAAAAACCGCTTCTCCATCTCTGTTTCTCTCTTTCTCTCTCTTCAAAATCAGTTACAACAAAGGCACTCACTATTGTTCATGAGGTTTCTCATAATCAGGTTTCTGTCTCTGGAAGGCATCACTTTTCCACAGACCACTGGATGAAATCCAAAGCACAAATTATGAGACCCATATGAGGGAAGCAGATGTTTATAGGCAATGTTTACGGGGAACAGCAAATCTTTTGGGAGACATTGAATTACATTTTCCTTAAAGCAAATACTTAAACTGTACAATAAATACTCAAAATATAAAGCATAAGAATAGGGAGACAGAGACAAAGGTGCATGTAACTTTGTTAAAAAAAAAAGTTAAAAAAGAACACGTTAAAAAGCCCTTACATAGATCATGTGCATTGTAGTGACTCAATACATTGGGTAAGTTCAGGAAGCCCCTCTGGACCAGCAAGGCTGCAGTGGGAAGCAGGACATCATCTTCAGCCACCCTGGAGCTGCCCAAGGCTGTCCCAAGTCACCAGACAGAGCTGATCATGCAGACTTCACTGCCCCATCCCTGCAATCACTGACCTTACTTCAGCAATTCCAAGGCCAAAAGAAAAGAAACCTCTTATGAGTGGAGCAGCTTGTTCCCATTTCAGGAAAAGATGCTCTTTTTGCAGCATTGGCTTGCTGCAGTCACAAGCTGCCTCTCAGACAGCCTTTGAAAAAGTGTCAGGTGGCGTATCTCCTGAACTCTATCAAGATGGCTTTTTTTTCCTTGCAGTGCAATGTCAGAGGCTAGAAACTGAGCCAAGTGAGGGAAACTGAGCTACTCTGACCATTTGTTTTGTAGTTCTCATTATTCTTCTCATAGTTTAAAATCAAACTGTACATCAGCAGTTTTTCGCCAGGGAAGAAATTAACCACATGGGAGGAACATTGAGTTCATGAAGCACAGGCAACATTTGCCAGCTGAGGAGCAGACAGAAGGCTGGCACCCATTTGCACAGTAGCCTTGCAGTCTCATTTGAGAGGTCGTTTTGGCTCAAGAAGCCATTCCTGCCTTGGAGAGCTTATTCTTGTATGTAGGTACTGGGCCCACACTTCAAAATATGTATTCATCATTCTCCACTCAGATCATGTGAAGCACTGGCAGAGCTTAATGGAAGCAGTGTCTTTGATGCACAGCACTTGAGTCTTCATTTTCTACTCTGTTAACTGAATGCTACTGTACTGGCCTTGGTCTCCTCCTAAGCCTTCTCAAAATAAATAGATGTCATTGCATACTTGGTTAACTTTACAACCAATGGAGAAGAAATCATTCAGAAATAATCAACCACAGTATCCAGAAGGAGTCTTTTCTGCTCCACATACTGGAAAATATCTGTGTTATGTGGGTACTGGAGAGGAACTCAAACTGTCAGGTGACTCCAGAGGGCACTATCCTGTCCAGCCAGCCTTATGAGCCCAAATACAGGGTCAGTCATGCTGGACATGGGCTGACATCTTGCACAACTCCTTCAATGTCTCACCAGCATTTTCAGAGATGAGAAGGAAATGTGATAGCACCTAGGGCTGGCTTTGAGGCAACTGTGTCCAGCATAGCAAACCTGCAACCTGGATAAAATGCTCACAGTCATGTCAGTGCTGTTTCTTAAAAAAAGAAAGGGCATAACAGATCTTCAAAGTAGTCTGTTCTTCAGAGTCAACAAGCTTATTTTAACAATTAGTGTGATCCAAAATTTTCATAGCTGACACAATATATGATAGCATGAAGGTGTTTATGGCACATCAGCTAGAAGGCTAGTTAATACGTCAGTGTGGCAGGTAATGTATTACAGGTTAATAAGTCAAGACAGACAAAACCAGGTTCATCAGAAATCATTTTGAGTCCAAACTCAACTGAGGTACTTTTAGAGACTGTGGGAAAAATCCTCCATAGAATTAGTACTTCTATAAGCCCAGCTCAGAAGTCTTCTTGTCAGATACATGGAATTAAGTGGGATCCTTCTTGACCAGTGTTTCTATCATTATTTCTTGCTATTTCTTAAAACTGGTCTAATCTATGGTCTTTCTACTCAAGTTAAGAAGTGCAACTACAACTATTGAGGTCTTGCCAGTGCAATATTCTGATGACTCTCCAGAGTCACCACATTCTTCACAAGCACAGCTTTACATTACTGTTGCTTGAGACTCAGCTGATACAGATAGATAGCAATTGCTATGTTGGACAGTAAGCTGTAAATGAAAGGGGAACATAATGCACAGCAAAATTGCATTGTAATGTACTATTTCACTGTACAAAACAGTTAAGTTATGTTTACAGTACCAAAAGCTGGAAACATTTTCAAAAGTGCACATGAATTCTGCCAGATCTCTTTGACAAACAGTTTCTGAAACAGGAAGATGTAAAACACTTATGGGAAGTGTTTTTCTTCCTTTCTATACTTGCCTTCTTCACCCACCACTGCTCCATCTGCATGTACACACAGCACTAGGAAATGACCAATCTTTTCCCTAGAATTATAAAAGCAAATAATCTTTTTCCTAACATCACCCAAGTCACCTGTTAACCCAGACTCATATGTTTCACTCTTTACTGGTACACCCTCCTTACCCCTCTGATTCAGCCCTGCTTGGATAGCAGCACCCCTCCTTCCTTCCTCCCCTGGTTCATTTCATTGTTCTCCAGAGTGCCACCAATCTGCTTTTTAAATTATTCAGAGGGATTTAGCTTCAAATCTCCAGCCTTAGATATTTACCCTGGGCAACATCCCAAGGGAGTGCTGTGAAACTTAATTTAGCCATCACACCTGCAAAGCTGCAGCACAGAGACACCAAGGCCACTAAAACTTCTGAGGTAGGATTACATTTCACACACACACACTTTTCCTCTTGTATTCTTGCAGAAAGCAACTACCAGGGAAATTGCTGTAAACCCATGCTACTTTAACCCAGTATACAGCTTTTCCCAAAAAGCACAGTTCCTCCCCCCGATGAAGAATGATTACATAATTAATGCTTTACATGGTATTTTGCTAAAGTCATTTTCCAGAGGATGAATTTATTTAGCTAATGCATGTTAGGAGTTCTCTTTAACCTCAAAATAAATATTGCAATTTTTCAAAAATTGAAACAGACTGGAAAGTATAAATCAGGATAACTTTGAGTTTGCAAAGGTTCAATGAACAGCGTATCAGCAATAGGCGGTATCTTTATCAGAGAGGATTAGAAAAGGGTCAAGTACTTCTAAACCAGTTTTCAGATGAGCTCACTCTAAGTGATAGCTTTGGAAACAGCACAATAATATCAAACATTCTTTCCTTCCTTGGCTTCCCATTAAATGGAGAGAGGACTTTCACTGAGGCCCAACAGCAAGAGTAGATGGGCAAAGAAAACAGATTCACGGAAGTCCCGTGAACTGAACTGCAGAAACATAAGGGGAGAAATTAATGAGGTGTGGGAAGAAATGTTGTTATTGCTGGAGTGGAACAGGGAGCCACAGTGGGAGATGGAGTTATGTGGCTGCCATTCACAAGTGGGAATCACCCTCTTCTCCAACCCTTCGCTGCTCAGTAGTGAGGATTTACTGCTGGTGGAAATAATACTTATCTTCCACCAAGGGATGGCTTCCACACACTGAGAGAAGCCAGAAAGGATGTGAGCTAACTCAGCATGTAGGGGGAGGTACCTCGTAATCCATGCCCAAGATCTACTCTCCACCACCTCAGAGCACCAGAACAAACTGCACTGGAAACTACTTGCAGCTCCAGCTTGCAGAGAAGTGAAAATGATTCCCCATCATAGAATCACACACAGAGATGCATGCTACCAAAGCAGAGAGCGGCTTGTTTGGATTAGCAGCAGGGAGAGCCAGTAGCCCGTTGCTGACAGTCACCCTGGGGGTCTGTTCTGCTCCTGCCTCTCTGGGCTTGGGCTGTAAAGGTTTTACTTTCTGTTCTCGGAGAAAATGACTCCTGCTAGACTGCTGTAAACCTATCCTGCTCAAGGACATCTTGTTTGAGTTAATCCCATAGATTTAGCGCACAGCTTTTCAGTTGTGGCTTTGCGGCTATTGTTACCAGTAAACCCCTTACAAGGCTTGTGGGCCAACACACATGAACTTCAAGGCTGCAATAGCACAAATGAGGAAGAGCCCCCAACAATCATGAGAACTGTTAAATAAAAAAAAAAATGGTTGAAAGACAGTTGCCTCCTGTGATGTTTGCATTGAAGGATCTCAGCTGTTACTGGCCACAGGAGATATCAAAGCTGAAGTCTGCATGCCTGTGCAAATACAACGGCCCAGTGTACACCACAAGGGGAGCTCAGCAAGAGCTGGAGTCTCCAGGGACCTCGAGGCAAGCCTGTTGCTTGGGCTCAAGCCCACCAAGCAGTCCAAGCGGGATGGTCACACTGATAGGGGTAGCAGCAGTCAGGTTTTCCAATAGTACACAGAGGCATGCTCTTGCACAATCTCCTTGCCTGCGTTTGGCTCAGCCACACCAGAGGCTTGGCTCTGCTTACAAGTGTACGTTAAGTCATCACTCAAGAACCATGCATTTGTTGGCTTGCTGTTAATTATGAATGGCGTTACCTGTAAAATATTCACAGAAGGTTCTATGTGGGCAGAGAAGCATAAATAACTATATATTAAGGGATAATTTTATTTTTACAAATATACAGGAAATTAAGAACAGCTGGACTGTAAAATACTTCTTTGTATACAGTGTTTTTAATACAAGTTCCATCAATTCCCTGGACTTCGCTCTTCAGCGAGGCCTCAGTACCAAAGAACTGGCTTTTAGGTGGTGTTTTCTTGGAATCAAAGCTAGCTAAAGCATTCATGCTAACAGCAGGATTTTCACAGGCTTTGCTAGTTCTACTTTTTTTAGACAGCTAATTCACTTTACAAACAGCCTGTGATATTTTCAAAAGAGCAATAAATCATGCAACAGACTTGTGCAAGAGCTTGATTCTGTGCCTCATGTTTATCCTGTAGCTTAGGCTCTTGTTGGACAAGATTCAGAAGTGTCTCACTAAATACAGTTGCTCTCAGGCTGGCAACAGAACCTGAAACACTACATTAGCTCAGAGTCTCACACTTACTGGTCTCAGTGGGACCATGAGCATCTTCAACAGAGCACAGCAGAGCATCCTTCACTGCTGGATGTTTTGAGAACACTGCATAGCAACATGAAAAGAAAATCTTGAAGTTTTGTTTCTGGTATGTACAGGCCTGCCTGCAGTGATGGTGCTGGGGTATTTGCAGTTTCAGCAAGATCACATTCTGCACTTACAGAGAAGAAATCTCTATCTCTGTGTATTTCAAACCAAATAGTCTACTTCAAGTACTTCTGGACACCAAAGACTGGTAAGTCTATGTTTTCCTCACAGATAGAGAGTAACCCTGCCTAGAGAGCACTTGATGTTACAACTGCTAATCCAGGATTTTCAAACAGAGATTTGGCCACACTCCAAAAATTTGAAAAAATAAATTGGATGCCATCAATCCAGAGATATTTTGGAATGTGCTAATAATTCCCAGCAGAAAGTGGTCAGATTTGGCTCCTAGTGACTAATGAAGCTGTCATACACCATTCCTTCCTGCTGTTTAATGCTGGTTACAAAAGAGCTCTTTATGGAGATGAATAGTATAGTAGTGCTGCAGCTGAGGAACTGGCGTGCTGTCAAAGAAAACAGAGGCCAGTTTACTATGCATGGCACTGTATTTTTCATTATACTTCACAAAGACTTGTTATTAACTGAAAATTAATTCATCATTAGGGGATAGATATTATTTAATAAATAATTCAGTACTGTTTTGAGACTTCATTCCAATAGTCCGATTTCATTACAGCAGCAAAATTACCTGTTGCTCTAGATGTTGATACAATCTTCACTGTTTCTTAGATCCTGAATTTCAGTTGATTATATCATCCCTACCAGTAAAATTAATTGAGTTGGAAATGCAGTTCATTCTTTCAACTTTCTCCTCAGTGGCATGTAGACGCACACATGCTGTATATAGCATACAATTAATAAAGGTGGCAGTTCAGCCAACCCAAAGATGAAAGCAACAGAAACATGGCACTTCCTATGTTTAGGTCCAGATCTCAGCTTCTCCTGTTGGTAGAGTGTTGTAATCTCAAGTCACACACAGGATTTTTGTATTCCTCGATTGACTTATTGGTCATCTCAGGTAATTGTAGGGCACAGCAATATCACAGCTGTGCAGAACACGCATATCAAACATCAGTCTCAGCCTGTAAAAACTGACTGGATATTTTTTGCCACCCAGGTGGAAGTCCACAAGACTCCTACCTCAACACTGTGTCCAGGCATGTCTCAGGTGAGTTTGTATATTTATGAACTCTTTGGGGGGCCTTATTACTTCAGCAGTGGTGCTGAGTAATGTGATACACCTCTAAACCATTCTACTCTTGCTGTGAAGCATCTGGGAAAATCAAATGCTCTCCTTACAAGCAATCTTCACTACATGCCTTCAGATGCAAAGCCGGGAGACAAGAGACTGACATATCTTATCAACTTTCCACACAGAGCTCCATCAACATCAGCCAGAGTCTGAGATGGGTCCAAATGGGCTGCAGTGCGTATATTTGAACACAGTTGGCTTTCAGAAGCTGCACGAAGAGAACATAGGCTTTATCTGTGCAGGGAAGTCTAGATGAAATAGCGCAGTTACCTTGCTTTAAAGTACCTTGGGTTTGCACAAAATCTACTTTAACCATTTTGAACATTTGCTGTTATCAGAGGTGGCGTTACACAGATCTTGCTTGTCATTTCTCCGATCAGTGATGTAAGAGGGGGAATACACCTCTGACTATCTTAAATCAGTATAAACCATGTATCTCTGCATTTGGAGAGTTAACTACTGAGTGATCCAGCGAAGCTTCGCATCTTACACAAAGCTTCACTCCTCACTTTTTCTTTATGCTGCATTAATTTATCCTCATCGAAAGGGGCAAGACCGAAGGACTAAAAGTCAGCTAGAAGGTCTATCATTCTCTTGGGACATACTCTTTTTTTTACTGCCATTTTTAAACTACTGGCCTAGAGGTCCCAAAACCAGAAACCAAACAACTATATGTATTTGGAGTCACATAGGCAGATAAGTTCGGCTCAGCAGTTTCATGCTGCATTAGACGCTGAATCCAGATAATTGGAGAGGAATAGCAGGAGAATTGAAATCAGGCAGTTACTCCTGTGAAACATCTCTCCAGCAGCTTTACTCAGTAAAGTGGTATTTCTGGCTTCCATCAACTGCAAAGTGGCAATTTAGATAGAGGACAAGAAACGACCAAGGCCACCTTCCCAGGAAACTGTACTCACACCAGAGCTAACAGGTCAAATAGCCTTCAAAGGTTACACCTCCCAAACACAGATACCTAACAAGCAGAAATCTAAAGCCTGGGATAAGCCCCTTGAACCTGCTATAAAGAAGGAAGCCTGCATCTTCATCAGAACCTGCAAGGGCCAGTTTTTCATTTGTTTGTTTTGTTTTTTAAAGTAAGCTTGAATCAAAGCACAGGATGATTTTGCAGCTTCCAGCATGGAAGCCTTCAGGTTTCACAAAAACTCCCCAAAAAAACAGAAAAATACCAATGTTCTTTTGTTAGAAGGCAAAATGCTTTGTACATTAGGGAAAAAAACTGATAAAAGTATAAATTCTGGTCAAAAGGCAGTTCAGCTGTCTAAAGAGCATCCTTGTAACTGATTAGTCCACAGAGTGGATCATAGAAACATGAGAACCAATAACACCAAACACCTACAGCCAGCTAACTAACTCTGCATGTTATCTACCAATGTCCCTGCAGTACAGTGACTTAATAACCCAACTTATGTTATAATATGGGTATTCTCCAATACTGTGCATAGATAATGCCTTAATAAAAACCCTTGGTTTGTGGTAATCTCCCATCCCATTTGTACATAGCATATCTCTATCCACAAACCCAGTACATCTTTTTGGCAACCAGACTAGTGTCTTACATGGATAAGTAATATTTGGAAGGAGTCCATAAATTTTAAATTGTCTCTAGTGTAGTCAACAGCTGGAAACATACAGCAAGCCAGTTCAAGAGAGACCACCAGCACATGCTGCCCACCAAAATTTCAGGGTTGTTGATGTAATGATCTCAGTACCCACAAACTAAACAGGGTGCTGCTGGATAAAACATCCCCTGGAGGCCTGTGGGCACTGCTAAACACAGCGATTTCCCTAGAGAAGCGTTCTTCCCTTTGCACCGGTGCCAAATCACCCAGTGCAATGGCAGATGCTGCCTTTGGACTGAAGCTTAACCTTTTGATTCCCGGAGGCTATGACACATTGATCATTGCAGCACTGGGCTAAACTCTGTTCTGGCTGAATTTCAGCTTTGAAAGTACGATTTGGAAGGGGAAGTTTTACCTTAGCAGCGTCACAACTTCTCATAACATTCAAGCAATATTCTGCTACGTGACAGAAAGCTCTCTTCTGGGTAGTTGAAGAGGATGCTAAAAGCCCAAAGTAGATTTTGACCAACATGAATAACCATAAGAAATTAAAAGGCAAGGAAATCCTCATTATACATTTCTGTCTCAAACCTAGTGTCACCGCTGCTGTCTGCTCCATTGCTGATAAGATACGCTTAAGAAGTCATCAGAGCTGCTCCCTGCCTGTTCCCCAAAGCACTGGAGACAGTAACAGCAGCAGCACATTTTTCTGAGGTCTCCATGGACTTCAAACTGCAAATCTGAGGACCAGAAGCTCCATTTCAAACAGGAGCAAGATTGAAGCACAGAGAGGTTTCAGCCTATATTGTTAAGAAGGTTTTATACTGACCCAAGATAAGCAGGCAAGTTTGAAGATCTTCTTGGCCTCATTTAATATAAAGATCAATGGCTAAGCAATTTCAGATATATTTTTTTCCTAAGTTACTTTTCAGCTTCTCCAAGAGCTTCACAAAACAAAATGGAAACAAACTCTCAGAAAAGTGAGTTTCAACCTCACATCATGAGCAGATACACAAGTAGAGTCCAAAGGCTGTCCATGTGATGGAAGGAAGGGATACATCCCAGGCTTCAGGGCCAAGCAGATTTCACTACCCCACCACTGTGCTCTTTAGAAACCAGACATCTTTTCTATCCAAAAGTGAATTATGTTGTCTTGTGGTTTCTGATCAGAAAGGATACCTTTAGAGAGGGTAGCCTGCAGCAGTGCTACTAGAAAGCTGAAACCTTTCTCCCAGCCCACACCAGACCCACATTTAGTAACATGCAATGGGCTCTGCCTTCAGGTGGCGTAAATTGGTATTGCTGCATGGAAGCCAGGGGAGTTGCGTTACACCATCCAAGGGTCTGATCCATTCATTATATGGTGATCGTATGCACTGCCAGCATTTAGCAGAGCAGCTATACATGGTTTTTACTAAGAATATGCTTGTTATTTTTTCCTAGAAGATCATTGCTTTCAACTTTAGACCTTCCTAATCCCTTGACAGATGCTTTAACCACAAGTTTGCTTTTATGCTGCAAGAGATGCAAGTGACCACCAATTTCAGTTTCATCCCCAGAGTTTACATTATGGGCTCTTTGCCCACATTGGAAAGAATGCCTGACATCAGGATTAAATCAGCTTCAAGGACTTTAGTAGCTGTCAAGTCAGCTGTGCTTCCCTTCTCCACCAGTTTGTCAGATCTGGCTGAAATCCCACCCTCCCTCCTTCATGAAATGTATCCTGCCCACAGGTATGCTTACAAGTAAAACTGGAGCACTACTTAACTAACATTGGGAGAAGCAAAATAAAGAAAGAAGAACTAGTCCTAAACATTTGGATGAAGAAATCCCACATCGTTTAATTTTTTCCTTAACTTCCCAGGACAAAATCAAGTCCATGTTAGGGAAAGATGAGTTAATTCCAGATGAATATAGGCCTTCATTTCCAAAGGAGAGGACTGCTTTGCTACAAGAATAGCTACAGGACTAATATCACTGCTTTACAAACTTCAAGTATCGCACAACTATAGCCTACAACAATAGTGATCACCATCCTACACATTACACCAAGAGAAAAGCAGTAAATAGATAAAAGTGAAAACATCAAAAGAGCTGATAAAAGGATAAGCACTGAGCAACAGTTCATCAGATAGTTTCCATCCCAGTGCTCCAAGGGTGCTTAAAGCAGTATCTCAGCCATATGCAGTCCTAAGAAGTCAGTTGTTACACTGCAACCCTGCAGATAAGCTGGACTTGGGCATAACTTCGCAAAAGTCACCAGTTACAGCCCAAGGAAAAATGCAACACTACCTCACTTCAGAATATATTTAAATTTAGAGTGATATATAACAGCTAGATGGTCTGGGATGTGGAAACATGTTTTGCAAATAAATCACACTCCTTCATTTATGAGACTTCTGTTTGTGCCTGTAGATGAAAACAGATACAGAGGCTGCTGTTTTTAATGAAAGGATTTATTTGAGGAGAGATTTTGTAATCAGGATTAACTATTTAAGATCAGTAAATCAAAGGACTGATCCCATGCACCATAAAGTTTAGGATGGTTAATTTCAGAGTATGTAGCTTTTTAAAATAATATCCCCTCACAGCACTTAACATCTAGTCATATCAAAGCATTAAACTGCTCTAATTAACCTTGGGCACCTCCTACTTCACATGGGTGGCTCAAGAAGAGGAGAAGTCAAGCCAGAATGGTGGCAGGTGAAGTACGTCCCATGAGCATTAATGTTAACTTCCACTACAGACAAAAAAGCTGGGTTTTCTCAGGGGTTGCTGAGGGTGTTCAGCCTCTCAGAGGAGATACCAAAGACTCCAGCAAGACACTAAGCCAAGTAATATCCAGAAAACTCAACACGTCTTCATTTTCAGTCTCCAGGGTGACACAATGACTAGGGTAGAGTTGAAAAGCTAGAATCCAGAAGGGCCTCTTCATCATACCACAGAGCCTTCCCACTGACAAAGTCAGTGGGAAAATTCAGCTGTATTGAAACAAACAGCCCATCTCCCACAATTTAACTGCCATTCTTCTGCATAAGCTCACTGACTCCTTACAAGCGTTCTGATTGCAAACTACTGCAACAGGTAATCTGGAAGATTGTTCCCTAAAATCTGTCCTAGTTCTACACAAAAAAAATAATCTGATAAGTGCAGTTACTTGAATCACATTTTTGGCTGTAAGAAGCAGGCCTAGGAGAAAGTGAACGCTGTCTTCATATTATCTCCTTTTTCAGTGGAGCTGACAGGACAGCTGCCTGTTACTACACTGCACCCCGGGAAATGCTTTGCTGCCAAAGAACCCAGAGCCAGGGAGGGATTAGCAGACAAACAGAATTCATGCACCTGGGAGTTACACAGCTAGATGTACCATCTTCATAGGATACAATACTTAAATTTCATTTACAAAGAAACAAAAATAAACAGAAATTATTTAATGTCATCATAATTATGATAGGTATTGGAATAATTTTGCAGTTTTGTGGCTAGATTAAGTGGCAGTACTTTTCATTTAATTGCAGAAATCTGTGGAAGGACTTATACAATTGTCATAAATATGAAGCTCTCTATTGCATGTTTAAAGTGTTCCTAAATAATACTGGATCAATATCATGTCAAGCAACCAGAACTCTGATGGTTCTAGGAATGCGTAATGCACGTTGTGCATAAGACTTAATGATTTTGTGTGCCCTGTGTAATACAAAACATTAATTTCCTTCACTGATACTTTTCTAAAAGCAAAGTTTCTGCTAGTCAGCCTTCTCTCACCACTGTATTAGTGCTTCGTGGACATGGAAAGAAGTTCTTCTGCTACAAGTTTCTCCACTCCTGAACCAACATGTGCTGGGCTAGGGTGATGCCTGCTGCATCCCCTTGTGCCCCGCTGCACAGAGAGGAGGACTGGACAGCAGCCATTGCACATACCTGAGCCATGCTTCAGGCTCACCCCATTCCCTTGGAGCCCCATGCCCACTGTCACCAGTTTTAAGTGGCATCAGGTTTGCATCCCTACCTTTCACACCAGCAGAAATAGTGACAGCCTAAGGTCTCTTTTCTGTCATCAGGATGTATATCCCGATATCCATATCCCACCCATCAGCAAGGAACTCCTAACAAAGCCACTGCACAGCCCACTGAGAAGTAGCATACAAACCTCAGTGTGCACTGAGGTTTAGGCAGTCCAAGAGAGTCCAGGTGGGAACTTTTTCCTTCTAGTTATGTATGTACTTATGCTAAGACAATCAAGTTGGTAGAAAAGTCACTGGAATATTTAAGAATTTGACAAATTAAATTCCCTGTGTTTTAGGAATACGTTCTCAGCAGGCTTACAGGCAGAAGTGATAAATGCTTTAAGAAATTTCAGGAATTTAAAGACAGAAATAAGCTCTAAAGTTGCTGAAAAGCTGTCAGACCCTAGGAAGCAAAAGCAGAAAATAGCTGGAGACAACACCAGAGTTACCCTGATTGTGGCTGGGGAAAGGGTGGATTTCCAAATAGAGCTACCACCAACCTGTCAAAGTAGCAGCTTTGCTGTCAATACTAAGGTTATACATCACAGGAACTCTTGGGAACAAACTTGTAGAAGAAAACATAGATCATTTCAACCAAGTACAAGCTTTTCCCAACAAAAACCACCAATACCTTCAATCACTGACTCAAAGAAAATCAGAAGCAGAAAAACAGAATGTGACAGATCTACCATAAGAGCACACAGGATTGTTTTAAGAACAAGAAGTGGCTTTGTAATCACAGTCATAGCTCAAGGTTTGGAAACAGAAGTTAACAGACAATGCTCTTTCCTTTCTACTCTATTTTTCTCTAAGTACAAGTTAGCTGTAAGAAAGGTTGATTATATTCACATCATTTGAATCTTACTATTGTTCTCATAAATTAAGAGCTACAGTCTACTGGAATGCAGTTGCTTACTGCCCCACTGAGAAGCCAGGATTAGAAATAAAGGCATGCATTTTTCCATCATGCCATCTGCCCTCCGACCCCCTTCTTATTCCATAATCCTGCAGATGCCCCATCTGCCCCTACCTATTTTATATGGCAGTTGAAAAGAGGAATCTTCCAGAAAACATGGTTCTTGAGCTGCACAGATTGGCTAACTCTTAGGCTACTATCTCCCTGCTATGGGGGTAAGAGACTTTGAGGTCAAATGCACATAGAGGGTAACGGCAGCAGAGAGCTGCAGCCCATTAAAAGTTCATTCACATCTATTGGCCTTCCCTGGAAACTCAAGTAAAATGAGTGGCAGCAATTCACAAAACTTCATCAGTCCCATGAGGATGTTACAAGCAGCCTTCTCTCTTCATGAATCCCTCGTGTTCAATTCATTTCCAGTTTTTTCTTGCCCAGACAAAATATTGAAAAAACAGAAAACTTGAGTCTAAAAATAACTGCTTCCCAGTCCTTTAATCCTACTAAGCAATTTCCCAACTGTAAACTCTTCTTTCTTATGTATTATAGCATGACTAAAGCAAATGCGCTCCAGTGTTCACAGATAAAACAAACAAAAAACCCACTATTTTCATTCCTAAGTCACTTAGTTTCAACATAACATAGTTGTGAAGTACAGTTTTCCCCAGGTACTTAATGCCCAGCTCCTAAAACCAAAAGTGACCACAAATCAATGAAAGTAATAGTTGCCTGAATGCTTTAGAAAAGTGAGATAATTTTTTCCAATAAAATCATATAGAAAAGTCAGAATAGATTACACTTTATTCTGAATGGAGATTGTACAACAAAACCACTGCATCAGTTTTTCTCTTCACCATTTGCAAAGTATAATCACAAGCCATGCCATCAATCACTAAAGAAAAGCTCTCACACATGTAAGCTTTCAGTAACTTCCCCTCCCCCCCCACCCTTCCTTGGTTTCACTTTGTAAAGTCTCTCTCAGGAAGCCTTGTGGGAACAGAAGATTGACAGAAATCCCAAACTCATTAGAAATCAGCTCAAGCAGTGATTATACAGTGCCTATCTGCCCACTATCTTTCTATGCATTTTTCCATTTCCAGCAACCAGCCTTCTGCTTGATGCCTTCAGGAAAGAGCTCCAGACTGTACCAGTCACTCTGTTTGCATACAGCACTGACGAAGCCAGGATTTACCTTTTCTGAACCCATCACTCCTCCACATTATTCCATCACAGAAATAATCTGGAGTAAAAGCTCCCTCGGGGCGGGGAGAAATCAACCCAAAAGCTGAATAGGTTTCTTCAAGATAAGCGGTAAGTTTAATGATAAATAAAGGATCCCCTCTGTCTGAAATTTTTCATACAATAAAATACAGAAACAGTCATAGAAGTAGGCACAAAGCACAAGCCCTTTTCCATATCAGGACAAATGCACAGCTCCGTGTCTTGTTGCCTCATGAACTTTTTCTGTGTTTCCTGAGGAACTCTGAATATTCTTCTGTGCATTCTAAGATGTTAGAGAGTAAATATATAGGGAGTGGCTTATGAACAGGCATCTGGGGTGCTCTTCATGCAAGTGAGATGCGCAGATGTCAAACTGTGCTATACGTACGGGGTTTGAACCTATCTTTACAGACATTTACTCTAGCTTGTAAGATAAAATTGGAAAGCTGTGATGATGCTGTTAGAGCATCCTACAGGGGGGATGTTAACAGCAGTGCAGGAGCAACAGTAGTGGGTGGCCTTGGGGAAAAAGAGTAGCCCACAAAGGGGAAACATTATGCAGAAGAAAACATGTAGCCAGAGAAGAGGCCACAGCTGCCTCACATTTTGGAGGCCACATTTTGGTGGCCTTTTGAATTATTTTTACCTCTCCCCCCTTAGTTTCTTATATTATTTCTGTGGCCATAAAATTTCTTACTGTGGATTTTCAAAGACGCTTTCTCCATACAGGAAGAGACACACAAGACAGCCAGAAGTAAGCAGAAGTACTGGCAGCTGACAGGCCACAACACAGTGTCCTGGTGGCACAGGTAGCTGAGCCACTGTGCTCGAACCTGTAGTGCTGCCCTACAGCCAGTGCCACCATCTGGTGGTGAGGACTCCCAAGGATTGATGCTACCCAAGACCAAACCCTTCATCTACTTGTTGCCAATTCCTGATCTGATAATCCTTGCATCCCCTCTCTCATTCTGCTTTTGTAATTGCATATACATGGATGCTGGTCCTCTTCTAAAGCTGCTAAGAATCAAACTCCATAGTCCTGAAGCTGCTTAAGGAGAATATCATAGCAACTGCAATCCTGGATGTCCTTCCACTAACTTTAGATGGCTTTTCAACACTAACTTGCTTGCTTCATGCTACTAGGCAGGAAACACCTGTTTCTCTTTACTCACCAAGTTTTCCTTATAAAGTGGTCCTGAATGTGCAATCCTGAGTCACTCTGGATATATACTAGCAGATGAGATATTTTAATGTGTTATATAAGTTGGAAGTGAATAACTTCAGAAGGGTCACCTAGAAATAAATGGTTGTTTTAACACACATGGAAGCAATTTCTTTCAAAAATAGGAGAATATGAGTACATTTGCATAGTTTGGGTTTTCTTTTCTTGAGTTTTTTTGAAGGGTCTTTTTCTGCCTAATATTCCCAAGTAGGCATTTACTCAAGAATTACTCGCTAGTCAGATGCACTCTGTGCTTGAAAGCAGAACTACTCATGTTTTGATACCAGAGATTAATTCTCTTTTCTCCCCAGTGGTGAATTTGCATGATGTATACAGACAGGGACATACGTCTGGAGAAAGGAAGCCTCGTACTTCAAGCAATGTGATTCACACAAAAGAATTGACAGTAGGTGACAAGTTGCGCAAGACATTCCTATAGATTACTTTACCCTTCTATCCATTTTACCCTCCTTTTTTTCCTGTGCTCATAGGTAAGATTAATATACAGTCACTACTTTTCGCAGTATTGACACTCATTGGGTAAAGTTTCAAACAATGTAAAACGAGACCATTAAAATGCACTTTGCAAGGTAACTTTTAGGACTTCAAATTAGGTAGAGTCTTTAAAAACAGTCAACTAGAAGAGAAGCTTCAGTGCTAGATTATGCTGTGACCTACATACATACATGTACTGCAGTGAAATTTCCATTGGTTTACACCAATTTAAATATATGAATGATGAAGTTATGTTTAAACAATCCAGAACTGAAAGTGTTTCCTTTGTAGATTTACTTTGTAGAAAACATCCATTTACTTACTGAAGAATTTCCTTTCCTTTGAAATATATTCCTTTCTAAGGCTGTATAAGTCCATGGATAGAAAACTGGTAGAAATAATTTAAAGTCAATAGAAGTATTTCTTACTATTCAGTATTTAAGAAAAAATACTCATATGCAAGCTACTTTGTGACCTCCTGTACGAACATGCATTTTACCCTTCTCTTTTCCAAAGTAGACACTCCAATACACACAGGTAAAGGAAAAAAAAAGACACGAGAGACTTAGTTATTTTAAAAAAAAAAAAAAATATCTTTCTTCCTGTGTCAGAATTTCTTAGTAAACTTGTCACATTTCACTACCAGGGTTAATTTTTCAAACTGGTAGAACTAGCAGTCAGCTGACCCTGTTGTGGCATTTAAACCCATGGCCATCTCCATACTGTAAATGCCATAAAAACTGAGCATATTGAACAACTTTCAGTTAACACACAAAAGGAGACAACCAGGTTTTTTTTCACCTTTCTGACTTCCTCTGATCCTTTGTATTTGTGATTGAGCATAGCATACAGGTCTTCCATGAAACCACCCATAGCAGCTTTTTATTTTGGTATTCAGTAACTCTCCCAAAGCAAAGCCATTTCTCAGAGCATGCTTAGTTCTGCTGTATTCACCTAAATACCATGCCCTTAGGTAAAGTTAACTCCTACAATCAAATTTTCCCATTCTCTGGAAGAAAAAAATAAAAAAAGAAAACAAGGACAGAAAAAAACCAAAGTCAAAATATCAAAGATGCACAGCTAATTCTCCCCTGCATCACAGGAGTGAACCACAGGAGCATTGCTCTTTGCGTTTTTCCCCCTTCTCTTCCCACCACCAAGGGAGGCAGACACCAGCCTGACCCTACTTGAGGACAGGCTCACAGTTTTGTCAATTCAGGTGGCATGCAGGTATAATACATCCTCACTGCACTTTGTGATCCACCCCCCCAAAAGCTCTGCCTGTGGCTCTTACACAATGGACTTCCCTGGGATTTAGGCTTCAAGAATGAAAGAGTCAGGAAGAGTTGTGGAGCCCATCTGCAGATGAAGGTTAACCTATCTTTATTTTTACAAAACTAAACAAAGACAGCAGTAGCAGCTGCAGATGTAAGCATAGCTCTGGATAAGCAAAGCTCCTTCCCTGCAGCATCCAATGTCCTGGCCAAGATTTCCACTGAGCAAGGATACCGAGCTATACCACAAATTTATTCACATTCTAAATCAGCAGAGCATAAGTCATTTCTCATACAGAGCCATTTAGAAGTTTTAATGCACTCATTGCATTCAATATGTACTTACAATCTTGATTTTTAATCCACAGGATTCTCGACTTCTTCCAGCGTATAGGATGCACTTCCTAGTAGTGCAACAGAACCCCCTGCTAAAAATCTGCTGTTGTAAGGGAGATAAGTGCAAGGGCAAATATAGTCTTATAGTCAAAGCTACCAAATAGTGCTGGGAACACTAGATTTTGCCTCCAAGGTCCTGACACAAAACAAGATTTCACACCAAACAGCTTAAAGCATTTTTTCGTTAAAAAGTGTTCTGAACAAGAATGAAGTAGAAAATAAACAGTGCTCAATCGTAAGCCCCCAGAGAGCACCACTGCAAGTATGCACTTAGAAGCCAAATTACAGCCATCCAGGCAATCTTCTGACTGCTTGGCTCTGCAGTTTTAACATAGCTCTTTAAACTCACATCTTACACAACGTAAACCACCTAACATATATTGACAATCAGGCAGCAATTCCTCCAGTTCTATTCAGATAGAGCTCAATTGTGACTAAAAGCTTGCTAAAGCAAGCTGAAGTAATAAAAATGTTTGCAATTTAACCTCCTAAATCAATGTGCCATGTGTGTCTGATTACAAGTTAACATACACACCTCACAATAAAACCCAGCCCTCGACCTGTACCTTTTCTGCTGCAGAAGCAATGAGTCCCTTCCTGCTTCCTGAAAAAGAAGTGGTGCTTCAGACCAAGGTATTTTCACAGCATCAGGGAAACTCATCATTTTACCAGTAGGTAGCAGTACATGAGGTCAGAAACCAAGCACAAGAGAAAAAGCAAAACTACCACCAACCATTTAAAACCTCAGCCCATCCTGACAGCAGCTGTAGAAATGCTGGCAATTACTTCAGAAACAAGAAGTAGCTGAGTCCCATTCCTGAGTCATCTTTAGAAAGCAAACAAGGAGAAGGAGGGTCTTGGGGTTTTTTATAGTGAAAGGGGGTTAAGGGAGAACAAGGGAGACTGGAGGAAGGGGTCGAGTTAAAAGGCTGTCAGTCTGATAGCTGGGCAAACTGTCTAACTGAAGGGTCAGGGGAAAGTGTCCCAAGTTTAAAAAAAAAAAAAAGTATGTTATCATAGCAGGAGATACTGAATTCAGATGTGTAAGCTAGGTATGGTTTCCTTGGGAAACACCAGCAAGAGGCTGGTGATAGTCATGGCTGCAAAAATCCAGTGTGGAGGCGGATCTGTATATTTTGTTTATTCCATCAGCTTCTTCCAGGGCACCCTGTAGATGAGGGGATAAGAAAGGATCAGAGGAATTTTTTCTACCTGCCCTTTATCCTCCCAGCACATAGTCATGTATCTGTAGTTGTCATGTACATGGCTAATAATGGAACTTAGAAGAAAGGGAATGGGTTAAGATGAAAAGAATCACTTAGCAGAGTGTTATAAATGTTCATAGTTTTCTTTTTCTGTTTCTTCATTATGTGTAGGCAATTACCTTGCCCGTATAATGATCCATTTGCAAGTTTGTCACTGGAGGTATCACTTGTACAAAGAACATTTATATATTTCTGTATACACCTCTGTAGGGTGGCTGACCAGGTGATTGTAAAACCACTGTGAGCTCACAGCACTATGTTCCATTCAGGACCATATGCTACCAGAGTCGTGTATGCATTTGCATACGGTGGGACTCCCCTTTAAAAAGAAGCATTTTTCCTTTTATTTATATTTTTAAAATTATTATCCTGCATGATCCTTATTCTTTGCTAGTGGTAAGTATCCATTCAGCATCTTTATTCTGGCTACACTTTCAAAAGGAGAATCAATCTTATGGAAACATTTAACAGAGCATATGACATGAATATGCCCTCTTGAGGGTTACAACAAGTAATTTCCTGTTTCACATAAAATGAATGGGCCAAGAGACAGAAAGAAACAAATCTCAGTTTGTATGCATGATTCACGATTCATTCTTTGGGTGCTGAATGAAGCAGTATGCTCCCTGATATCAAGTCTTTTCTCCATGTACTTGGTTTTGCATCATTTGTAGAGTCAAAACGATTAAGAAGTACTTCACTCCTAGGCTCTCTGTAGGAATTCAGATGCTCAAGTAGCTCTATCCTTTCTGGAACACGTTAGTTTCACAACAGGTAAGAAGGAAGTGAAGAAGCTGAGTAATCCAGGGAGCAATGCAACACTTCTCATTGCTAGATGGGATACATGGCCTTGGTTTGAAACAAAAATATTCTACCTCTCTGTCCAAAACTACTTTCAAAAATGTTGTAGATGTATACATGCAAGAGTTAAAAGAGACATGTCCAAAAAGTTTCAAATGGCTCACAGTAATTATGTAGTGCTTACTAGGAAGAAGCTGAAGATTATAAACTGTTGTGGGTAACTTTCCCATCCTTTATCTCTATAAAGTATTCATCATTTCCACTGGGCAAGGAAAAAAATCTCCATCTGCTAATACATCCTATATATTCACGCTATATTTGATGCTTTTTAACTATAATCAGCTGTATAGCACATTTTACAAAGATATAGGGAAGTACATGCAAATATGACCAAGTGTCTTAATTTAAAACAGCATTGTCAAACCCAGGTCATCTGTTCCTTTATGGAAGAAGATGAACTTAGGAGATCTATTTTCCATTCTTGGCTTGATACAGCTGTTAGTGCTGTTGCTAAAAGCTGGTATTCACCTTTGAAGATAAGCTGCTCACATGTCTTTCTGGGGTTAGCCAGGTGGTCGTAGCGCACGACCAATGCACAACTGCAGTGTTAGTACAGGCTGAGTGGAACTAATGAGTGGGAGCATGGGTGGGATGCTCAATGGCTTAAATATTTGCTTATTTTTTCTTCTTTAGATGACATTGGTGGTCCATGCAGGCTAGCAACCTTTAACTTCAATTAACATTGTAGGTGTAGGGTTCACACTTTTTTTTTTTTAATGCGTGGATACTAATCAGAGCTCGCCTCATCATATATCACCATCAGATATGCCATACTTATAACTACCTAAACCACATCTAAAAGTACATTTTGTACTTCACACAAAAGTAAAAACATGCTAAGATTTCTCATATAGTTACTATCAATATGTTTATAAAGTTACTTTCGAGGGTAGACACTTCCCAGACATCATTTAACAAAGATATGCTGAATATTGATTTAAAATAGCCCTGTATTTAAATGTTAAAAGCTGTATCTTATTGGTTAGCTTGGCAATGCAGTTAAACAAGAACCCTGCACTGCTTGGAACATTACAGATTCATTTCTGATTTTTGCTGCAATTGGTACTTCAAGGCTATTTTTCCTAAACTGTGTTATTGTGCTTAATGATGCTATCAACAGCCTCAGAGAGAGTGATGGGGAAGGGAACACAAAAGCTCTCCCAGGAGGGCAAGAGCACAGGACCCCAGCAGTGAAATAAGTGAACAAGAGCCCATACAATCCAGTGGTTTTTCTGTGAGAGACAGGCTAAAACTGGCTCTTCCAAAGAAAACAAACCCAACCTTTCTGTTCCTCCAGCACTCTCTCTCGTCTGTACAAAATGTGTTCACATTACACAAAGCTTCATCAGGAGAAAGAAAACCTTCTTTACCACCAGTGGAGGTCCATTAATTCTATGAAAAAAGTTGTCTCCTTCTGGGTGTTTTTAGACCTATATAAATCACTATCTTACACACTTTGCAACTTTAGTCATCTTTTCACCTTAGCACTTAAAAATGGCATCCTGCAAACTCTCAGTTTAAATACAGAAATACTTAGGAGATACTTCACGATCATCCATATTTCATTTTTTATACTAAAAATTAAAGTATAACTAAAATCATATGCCCTTTACTTTGTTAGGCATTTTGTACTCTTCCATTATTTTTCTTTTAAGCTTTGTCAATGTTAAGAAAAAATAAGGAGAGTTAGATAGATTTCCTAGGAAAATGAACCATGTACAGTCACAGCAGATCTACTTCGATTTATGGTCTGAACCACAAGGGTTACATTCTTCGTTGCCACTCATAACTTTCAGTTTATGTTTTCCAGAGTTAAATTTCCGAGTTAGACACCACAGTTCCTGCAGAAAGTAACGTAGCACACTGTAAAGGGAGAGTTAGGAGTACCTGAATGGGACTTGCAGCCGCAAGCACACTGACTGGAGAGGAGCAGAAGACAACACCCTGGGAAGTCCAGGGAGAGAAGCACGGCTGCAATTCAGTCCTCTCTGAGACTCAGGCCCTTCCTTGCAGCTCGAGTTCATCTCCTCTCTCAGAGGTTGGGATTCACAGCCTGGAAATTCTCCTCTAGACAGGGGCACCTGGGCAACATTTCTCATTTCAAGTTTGGCAGAAGAAAAGCAGTGGGATGTGGCTCTTCATTCCTCCCCCAAAGGACCCAGGTACAGCCTTATGGCTTAAGCTGGTTTCTGAAAAGTAGTTTTCCACTTCGATTTCGCTCTTTCAGCATGCACGCCTGCCTTTTGGGTGCAAAACCTGACTTACCAGAACTGAGACTGTCTCCTAGCGCTCCTCTTGCCTTGCCAATACGGAACACACAGAGTGAACCCGTGTGCCTTGGTTACTTTTTATTTCCTATGGCCCCAAAATGGAACCAGGTAAGTGTGTGTGTCCTTTGACTACTGTTGTAATGGCAGCATTCATTATCAGTGCCATTCATTAATAAACTGCTACTAATGTTAGTCTTTCGTCCATTGCCAAACTCTTTTATTAAACGTGGAGCAAAAGCATGTCTTACATTTACATAAGCAGCAACTCCAATTTACCATTTGTTTTCTTCTCTATAGCCAAAATACCTTCCAAACCATTCCTATTGTTGATAGGAAGAGGAAAGTAACTCTTTAAACCTTCAAGAAACAGTATTTTTCAAAACTTTTTAGTCTCAAGTGAATATCACTGAAATGCTTGTATATAACAAAGCAATCACAAGTACAAAGACCAGGAACTTTGAAAAAATCAAAGTTGTCCATATGAAACATTTCGGTCTTAGGTAGGATAATGAAAACCAACCACAAGTCATTGCAGTGAAGCACTCATTTTTCGAATTCTCAGTAGGATTCCAGTATGAAAGAGCAGAGAAATCAGATTGTCACCATAAAGTGGGAAGACATCTGACCCACCTACTGGTACAAGGTTTCCTGATAATCATGGAGGTCCACAGGTCTGCTCATGAAGGCAATGGCCTCAGAAGATATGGGCCCTGTGGTGAGTAAAGCAGCACAGCTTAAAAATCTGAGATACAGCAATAGGTTTTTACATAATTTCTTATGTTTTCTGTCGAAGAAAACATCTTTTTGGAAGAAAACTTCAGTGAGTTCATCCTTCTGGAATCATACTGATGTCAGAGGTGTTATAGAATAAATTCTTTCAGTCCAGAGAAGTTAAGCAGTCTCAGTTATTGAAGGCACTAACAGCATTTATTAGTTCCCTGACATGCAGTGAGTTAGAGTCTTACTCATAAAATATCTGCAACCAACTACTTATCTGTAGTCTGTTAAAACAAGAAAAATTAGACTCTCATAAAAACGCACAGACATTATATGGTGTTTCCAAGCCACGTTATTTATGATAATCAGCAGCTGTGAAAGTGAAGTCCCTCCGCATAAATGCAGAAGGCATCTTTCTTGGCAAGTATTCACCAGAGTGGACTCTGGAGTCAGCAGAGGCTTGAATGCGAACGGCAAACCACAGCAGCCCGCTTGTGTGCCCATAGCCTGGGGGAAGGGTGGGCACGACTCTGACTTTTAAACAAGGACACATAAACAGAGCCAAGATGCTGAAAGCCATCATTATAAAGCCTGAGACAAAATAAAACAACAACAACAAACAGTTGGGTAACCTTTTGAAGTGGATGTGCTCCTCTTTCATTGTTTTCTGAATCTCCTTAAATTTTGATTGGCTTTAGGTTTGAAAGCAATTGGCACACAGTCAAAATTTAAAATTGATCAAGTACAATTGGTCTGTTCATGGCACACTTGGAAAAGAAAATAATGATCTTTCAGACAAAAATGTTCTGAGGAAGCTAAGCCACCATATCAACAGATAAGAAAGCAAACAGTGGTACTGAAATGGCTGGAGCAAACAGTATTTAAAAGAAGGTTTTGTTCTGGAGGAGTTTTGGCAAATTCAGAGGGTTCTGTACTTGGTGAAATTGAGGATATTCTTTTATGCTTCTAGGACATGCTGGCAATATAGCAAGGTCCAGGGGTCACACCTAATTTGTATTAATCGCGTTAGTCCAGAGGGGTGACTTGAAAAACTGCAATTCATAACACGAGGGAATAACATGCCCTGTATTGATCCAAAAATTAAAAAATGTCAGCCTCATGTAGCACAGTCTAAAAAGATACCCCCAAACAAACAAACAAACAAACAAAACCTACTGAACAAACACTGTTGAGGTAGCTTTGACCTGTGGACAAATTTTAGAAGACATACAAAACATATGGAAGCTAGCCTCCCCTTGGCAAGATGTGGGGCAGTGCTGTGTCGCTGTGTGTCTGTCACGCTCCTCCCTGCATGAAAAGCAGTGACCATAACAGGACAGCTTTGCAGGCTCCTGGCTCAGCAAAGTACTTGGGCTCCTAATCCCTCACCGGGTCCTGCTGGCAGCCTCGATGATGAGGCTCGTGACTTCTGCAGTGCTGGGACTTGGATTTGAATATTGCAGTTGATCTACTTCTGCATCTGTATGTCAGGGTGACATGTCATGGATTGTTGACTCAGGATCAGAGAGACAGAAAAGTGAGGGATTTGTAACTCTTTCACTCAAACTGTGACCTACTTGAGGATTTGGAAAACTCCTTGAACAATGAAGTCAACAAGATTTGGCAATCAGTGGGCCCAGCCTGAAAGAGGGTAGATTTATATCAGATATAAGGAAGAATTTTTTTACAATGAGGGTGGTGAGACACTGGAACAGGTTGCCCAGAGAAGCTGTGGATGCGTCCTCATTGGAAATGTTCAAGGTCAGGTTGGATGGGGCTTTGAGCAGCCTAATTTAGTGGAAGACGTCACTGTCTGTGTCAGGGTGGGTTTGGACTAGAGGCTCTTTGAAGGCCCCTTCCAACCCAAATCATCCTGTGATTCTGTGACTGTTTTCATTATGGTGAATTAGCATTGTGGTACCCTACAAAGAAGGGTTCGAGACATATGGTTACATCTCTCCAGTAAATCTACACTTTTTTATTGGCATCTATCAGATAATATATAAGTAATGCCCCGAGTAAAAATTGCAATAATAGCTTCCTTTCCCTTCCTTGCCAAGAAATGCTGTCACAGGTAGAGAACTTCCGATTTTAAGCCTATCCCAGAAGAATCAATGCTCCTTTTAGTCAGCCAAGCAGCAGCTTGCAGGGGCACAGGCTGGTGTCCTGAGGCAAAGGCTGGCCTTTTTCTAAGCAGGAAAGTGGAAGCAGGGATGGGATTAAGTACAGGATCTATTCTTATGGGTTTCCCAGTTGTCTGCTGGAGTCATTTGAACAGGTTGGGGCAGTAAAGGGAGAGCAGCAGGCAGTGTGTGTGCGTGTGTATGGAGCCAGGGAGGGGATGGAAAATCTGTAACTAATAGGTACCTTTTCATCTTTCTCACTCTGTTTTCTTTCCAACGGTGTCCAGATAGGGAACAAATCTTCCCATAAACAGCAATCCTTTAGAAAATGCTCAAGGATGGCTATTAATTAACTTCCTGATTAGTAGCAGTCACCACCTGCTACTTCTGCTCCTCATTGACCAGCATAATGGAAGTGTTCATTTCCTGGGCTATGAAAAGGTAATGGGAGGGGAGTCCCTCTTCTCTGTTTTGGCAAAAAGAGCAACAGTCCCTCCTTTTCACCTGTAACTAATCCCGGACCATATTTATCCAAGAAAATAAAATTCTATTTCTGCTGACAAATAGCTGGATAAAGCAGATTATGAATACTAAAAAAAAAAAAAAGCCACAAAAGCAATCATTCTGATTTCTTTGAGCTAAATTAAGGGTTGATGCTGCAGGGCTTTTTATTGCCTGACCATGGCTTCGAGATCTCAGAAAGCACTAAGGAGAGGCAATATACTGAATATTTTTGACACCTTAAACATGCAAAGACTTTGCAAAGACTTCTGTTTTCTTCAGACCTTACCAGCTGAAGCTGCTAAGAGAGCTGCACAAGTTGTCTTGAGAGACAGCTGTTAAAATAGTCTCCTTTGATCAAAATCCTTCCATGTTTATAGCTAGAGCAAGATAAAGTATTATAGGGTTTTCTTAGCACAGACTGAAAATCACAGAAAGAAAGAAACTTGCAAAACCTGAAAAGTGCATTTGTCATGAGCGGGCATAACTTTCAAAATGTTGGTTAAAAGGAGACAGCCCATGAATAGACTATGAGGATTTTCAGACTTTCTATTTCCCTAAAGTCCTCTTTTGTTTTACACTGGGAGTGGTGGTGTCTCTTCCTAGGGAAGCACAGGCAGGCAGTAGATTAGTCCTTATTTAGATGATAAGTTTCAGCCTATTTGAATTGTATTAAGCATTCTCCTAACTTCTGTGGGATTTGTCATAAATCTTGAGTAAATATACTTAAAGCAATCTCAAAGACTGAAGTTTTGATTTCTCAGAGGGCTCAAATTTTTAAGCCTTAAAACTTTTCTTGTTTAGGAGAGATAAAGCAAAAGAATCTACTTGTCAAAACAAACACGGGGGGAAAAACCTTCAGTACAACCCTAGACATTATCTCAATGGGAAGTGGCACTCATTCGGGGCTTTTTGGTAGCATTCTTTGCCCAGGAGCAAAATCTATTATAGGAATTAGTACTGCCCCTTGAAATGGTAGCATCACTAAGAAGCAAATGAATCCTACTCTCTTTTTCTCTGTTTTTCTATCCATTCTCCTTCTTCTAAACAGTATTCAAAGGTTTCTTCAAAGGTCTTCATCCTATCTTTGTTGCCATGGTCTCTCACAGAGTTGAAACAACATTTTCAAAACTAATGCCTGCTCTAAATGCATTGTTGTTGGGATGCTGAGTCAGTTCTCCGCTGACTAGGGTGAAAGAAAAAGAATCTTTGAAAATCAGTTTTAACATTCAACTAACCTGAATGGGGGAAAGCAAGACATCTATATGCCGCTAGACAGAAGCAAAACTTTTCAGGGGTGAGATGCCTTGTATTTTGGGAAGAAAACCAAATTATCTTGAGGTTTTTGTGTCAGCTATGCTGGTTTACTCTTTCTTTTTATTCATACCAGACCTGAGAAAGACAATCGCTTCTCAGAAGAAAAAAAAACAAAACCAAAAAACACAGAAGAATCCTGTTGATTAACACACACCTCCCCCCTCACTAAATCCTTGCTGTGGGGTGACAGTGCATGCTTGGTATGCATCGGCAGTGACAGGCAGGGCTAGCTTTGGCATAGTTGAAATGAGTAGGGGGAAATGATGAAGCAGCACCATTATTTCTAAGGGAACTAACAAGATATTTTGCTTGTATTCAGCTTTTCTGTTTGCCTCTCTTGTTTAACTGCTTGCACGTTCTTTGAAACAAGGTCCGTCTCTAGAACACTTATTTGTACAGCACATAGGAAAACAAGCTTACTATCCTAATTCAAACTTTTAAGCTTCACTGTATAAATAAGAACACCTATTTGCGATGTAAATTAGGGAACTGCACACTTCACCCAAGAATTTCAAGAAGAGACAAGATCTTTGTCTTAGCCTTGGTTACATCAGCTTTAAATTGGTTTTAGCTGCCTTGCTTCAATTTTTTTATAGATCCTTTGAGCATCTGTCCTTAGCCCGTGGTCTGGCATGGCATGCTAAACTCTATATATTTGTTCATTATTCCTAGGGGAGGAATTTGCATTAAAATTCTGTTGGTCTAATTATATGCCTTAGCTAGAGAAACTCTATTCATCTGTCTGCAGCAAATTTCACCTTTATGAAACAGATGATGACTTTGCCAGAGACTTTCTGGACATTGTAGCAACTGAAGGTTTTACAGCCTACATTTGTAATATGGGTCATAAACTGAATTGAAGGGGGGAAAAATGCAACTTAGATCATTACAGTGCTTTTGAAAACAACCCTTCATCTTCAGGCAAAATCATGATTTAATGGGGAAAGATGTTTGCACCAGCTTATTAAAGATAAAATGCAGCCTCCCCTGCTACTCGTATCTCTCTGTGTCAGGTAATTCAGGCTATGAATTAGGAAAAGCTCAACAAGGATCTGAAAACACAGCAGAGCAGCACGTTGTGGGTCTTGATCTCTGAGGCAGATAGGGGACTGAATACTGGAAGCATTTCAGGGTGACAGGATGCAGAAAGGAGGAGAAAGCAGGGCAAGAGTTCTTCTTGCAACTTCAGAAACACGAGTGTGAAAGCTCATTCACTACATGAGGACAGTAAGGAGCTTCCCAATTTTTCATCCTATAGGATGGAATGGATGGAGAGGGTGGATACACTGAAACAGAGCTGGTGATTATGAGGTCTGCTGTTTCCAAAGCTGTCCAAATTTTAGAAGGTTTAAAGGTATTCCTAAAGAGACTGTACGCAGACCATACGTTGTGTGTATACTGCTCCTTGCTTTTCCCTTTTCTCTGACATCACCTCATTTTTTGCCCCCATGGTTTTAATTCACATAACTCTCACTGTTTTGCATCTAAATCTCTCCCTTTATAGTCTTCAGAATTTCCTCTTTCACTTTTTCTTTGTGCTATTGGTCTTCCCTGGCTCGTAATTCACTGATTTTCACTAAACTTTACTTTTCCATATTCTCCTAAATTGCACCCTCCTAAAACTTTCCTCTTTCCTTTTTCTAGTCTGTTCTTGGCTTTACAGTCTTTTTAAACACCGCTTATGCACTGTTGCTGGGGCTTCTATGGCCGTTTTAGGTTTCTCCTATTCATTTCCATTCTCTGACCAGCTGTATCAACCCATCAATTCTATAATCTACCATGCACCCTTCTTCCTAATGAATCTAACTCATACTCTGAAATTCAACTAATTTCTTTTCTGGATAGCAGTGCTATGCATCTGCATTGATCTTTTCACTTTCCACCACTCAGATCCTTACAGGTACATTTATTTTCTGTTCAACAAGCACCTCTTTTAATGAGTAAGTTCTCTGAGCTCCTCACTATGGATTTCATTATCGTCATCTTCTTCCTTAATGGACTTTTTTTGCCCACTGGACCAAAATCTCTCTCTTTTCCATAGCCATCGCAGTGGCATCAGAGATCCCAATGACAAGGATGAAATGGAGAAACCTTTTCCGCTCGCCTGCTTGGGCTTCCCCCCCCCATCTTCCTTCCTCGTAGCTTGTGGATTTTCTATGGCAATTGTATTTTCCCCAGAGAGGCATCCATGGGATTCACACAGCCGCGGGCAGAGGACAGCAGCACCTCTTGCAGGCTTTGACTCTCAACGGATCACCATCAGAAGAGGGAAGAGCTCTTACCCGCATCCCCATCCTTACAACACAGCTGGCTATGTCCTCTTCACCTCAGTGCCATGGCACTACCTCCAGCAGAAAGTAAGGCAGAATTCGGCCCCAAATCACAGACCTCACCGATGTGTCATAGGAGTTAGCAGGAGTGTCTGCCTCTGCTCAGGAAGGGCTAAGAGCTAGAATAGCAGGGGTATTTCAGGTCAGGCCTGAGGCGAATTAGCAGACAAGTTGTGAAGCTTACACAACATGTGGCCACATTATGTGTGGCTCCAGTCAGCGCTAATAGCCCGTCATTGAGCATGTTTAAACAATTTGAGCAAACAGCAAACACAGAAGATGGGAGGAGGGAAAAAGGCCTTCGACAAATAAGAAAGATCAGGCTACTTAATACACTTGGCAAGCAAATATTGCAGTGGTGAGGACAGCAGAGTACCTGTTCGGTAGTTAGAGATGTGACCCAGTTCCTACAGTGCAAAAGTAACATGATACAAACCAAAGAATAATTAAGTTGTCCGATTTTAAAATTCACTCGGCCAGCAATTTTGAGAGTTAAATTGGAAACTGATTGTTGGTTTAGGCTATATTAGGTGATGTGAATTATCTGAGAAAAAAAAAAGGGCTTTTGGTTTAGCACAAACAAAACCAAAAAAGGGGGGAAAGGAAGAAAAATAGGCTTTAGTACCAACAAAGAGTAAAATTCAGCCACATCCATGTAAATAACACTGATACTAGTGTTGGGAAGTAAATATAAAAACATTTTAAAATAGAAGAACTAAGAAACCATGCTGCATTGTTTAGTATGAAAATAACAGCCTTTTGAGCCAGTACTATTAGAAAACGTATTTAACCCAGTGCAGAATTGGCTACAAAACCATCCACTCTACCATGGGAATGCTTAGCTCAGTATCTGGTAGGTTGCCAGCCATTTAAAATGTTTTTGTGTTGGTTTAATGATTGTTCCCATGAGCACTGATGGTAAGGCTTGACATTAATTAAAATACTAAGTCATCAGAGCCTGCACTGTGGGGAGTGGGAGAATAGGCTGGATCCAATTGTCGTCAAGGTTTCTTTGGCCTTCCACATTTTCCTCTTAGATGCATCATACATGCCAAGTATCCTCTTAACTGAGGTATAACAATGTAAACAGACTGCCTCCAAAAATATAAAGTAATATTTTTAGGTTTTACACACAATTTTATTTAACTGATTAGATGACACTCATTAAAATCGGCTAATCATGTAAGGTGGCTGTGTTCTGAATGCTAAACAAAACGCCTAAATGAAAGAGGATTTTTAAACACTGTCTGCCTCTCTTAATTTGTTTCTACTGTATACTCAATGGCACAAAATACAGTAGGAATTCTAGGTCCTATCCTCACTAACCTCAAAACTCATTATCTCATATAAAAACAGGCCCTTTCCATAGAGTGTGTTGGAAAAGATATGAAAAAGCATATCGAAGATAATGTGTTTCGGCACACACTCTTGAAACACAATGAAGGATTTTACTTAGAACTGTGGAAATAGTACAGAATATCAGAAAATCCTGAGTAAGACCCACTGCTAAAATGACCTTTACATAATTTAGATAGAATAGCTATCATTATGCATTTCTTTCTTATTTTATTAACTAACTACTCAAGATCCAGATCTTCAAAGGCATACAAATAGGAGTAAGTCACTTGATACTGGAGTCCTCAAAAGGTCACACAGAGAATGAGCAGAGGCTGAGCTTTTCTACTCCTCCCATCTATTCAGCAAGCCCGAGTTTTCATCCTACTGGCAGGGGCTTAATACTGTAGAGACTGAGAGTGCAAGAGGGAAAGTTTATGCTATATATAATGTGATCAGTAGCCTAAGAATGAAGACATCTGGCTTGAAGAATGTGGAGCAGCGTGAAGAAGCAAGCCAAGCCTATATATATATGAACGTTATGGGACGTTTTCTCAGTAAGCAATATACAAAAAACAGACTGCTGGGCCTGATGCAGAAGGCAGAGCAACTCTTTTGATTTCAAAACACGTTAGCTTCTTTGGATCAGAAGTCAGGCGATACTGGACTTCAGGTCACCTCCCTATGCCAGGGGAAAACCAAAAGGTGTCCATTACTGTCCCAGCTCGTTCACTACCACGTGGCATGGGGCTCACGCCACTTCTCTGTGACACCCAGAGGCTGTGTCACAGCAGTCCGCATCTCTGAATATCTATAACACTTGCACTTTGCAAGTACAACCATCACTCAGCAAAGGCCCATTTACCTTGTTTGCAGATGTAGACCCAGGCCTTCTGTGCACCATCCTGATGTCAAGCAGGCAGCAGGGGTTTAGATCACCACAGGCTGAAGATTTCTGTGATGGTAAATCCTAGAGGATGGGAGCACTTTTTGGCTTTTTTTTGTGTGAATGTTGTCTGAATAATCTTTTCATATAAAAAACTACTGTATCTTTGAGTACTTCAGGAGCTCGTCCATATAACATGGAAAAGCAGAGCAGCCAAGGGAGGTCTTTGCCCATGTACAAGAGGGCAGGAGGCTTGATGCCCTCTTGGGGCTTTTTAGTAGTGGAGCCACCTATGAATGCAAGGTTAAAAGGTTTTGGGTGTTTTAAAATTATTTTTTATTTCAAAGTGTTGTTTTTTTCTTTTTTTTGTTTGCTGAGGTGGGGAAGGGTGTGTCTGTTGTTTGTTTTTTGAAGTGTAGGCAGTCTTTGGGGACTCAGGCAGTGCCGAGGCAGCCCCACC
>NW_010168593.1:40540-40799 GCF_000695765.1 Mesitornis unicolor
GCTTTCCGGCCCCCCAGCCGAAAGCCTTGGGGAGCTGCGACACTGTGCAAGGGGTCCTTGTCCGGAGGAGACAGGAGGTGAGCCCCGGGGGCAACAGAGGCACCCAGGTCATCGCTGTAGAGGCTGAGGCTGCGTTTCTGCCGCTCCCCAGAGCTTTCCCTCCTCCTCAGCCCGCGGCACCTTCTGCTGGTCGCGGTAGGAGCGCGGCGGCCCGGAGGGGACCCTGGGGTATCCCCGGCGGGGCGCGCCTTGTGGCGGG
>NW_010168593.1:40875-48866 GCF_000695765.1 Mesitornis unicolor
CGGCTCGAGCCCGCTCCCGCAGCTGGGCCGGAGGCGGCCACAGCCCTGCTCTCGGCACATTTCTTCATTTCTCACTTGAGTGCCCTTCTTTAGTTCCCTTTCAACTGCCCACTTTATATCGGCTTCATTACACCACCGCTCCGTTTGTAATGTAAATCGGGAAACTCGGGGAAGTTTTTCTTTTGGCCTTGTCTACGGAAGAATACCGAGAGGTATTCAAAACGTATTAACACAAATCAATGGCACCAATAAAAGCAAAATCTCCTTAGCAACATAATCTTGATTGCAAAAGGAGAACTGAGAGCATTTAGCAGAACAGTGGCCCACATGGAATACGCATTTGTCTAGAAGAATGCAGCACAAAGCCTAAAAGAGAGATGCTGAAAAAATCCAAAATTAACTCACACTGAACAGTTACTCTTTTTTTCAGAAGTACACAATTGGCTACATTAAATCTATCGTGCGCTTTTCTGCTAAGCTACATTGTATCATACCGCTTTGCAAGCCCAAATTACAACACCCGGAATGCTTCACAGCCCCTACCGGGAGCACCCCTCCCCACACACACTTATCTGGCTGCATACATAAACGCAGACGCAGGCACGCATGTGTATTATATACATTATACACACAGAGGTTATGAAGAGGCTGTTCAGATTTCCACACCGGAGTCGCCTAAGAGCTGTACAAATGTTTCACATGGAGAAAAGCAGCCGTCTGATGAACACCAGCCTTGGAGCACCCAAGAGTGCAGGGTTAGTTTTGTTCATCAGGCTCAGGTTAACCAGCACTTCATATCTCACCATTTTAAAAATACATGAATTACGTAGAATGGAATGATTCCTGTCTGAATAAATGGTGTCTGCCTTAACTAGAGGGAAAGTATATCTTGTTTGAGAGCACTGATTTATTAAAAAAAAAGCGTACAAACAGCTTCAACATTACTATTGAGCCGTAACAGTAATACATATAATAAATCCTACCATCATTAGGGCTTGAAAAGCTTAAAAAACTCCAAATGCAAACTTAATGAAAAGCCAGTTTGAAACATTTAAGGCAGGCAATGCCTCTAAATTTGGTAACTCTAGTCCTAGAGTCACCTGAATTACCCAACCACTTGCCCCCCTGCCCCCTAGATTTAGACTTAAACTGGAAATTAAAAGAGACCATTATATCATAAACTAGAAGTTTCTATGGGTTTTCTTTCTTTTTATTCCTCTCTTTACCACTCCACACACAAACACACACACCTTCAACATATTGCATAGATGAAAAACAGTAAGGCTTAGTAGACAGGTTAACAATTATTTTATTAGTTTATAATACATACGACTTAAGAAATGCTTTAAAAAATTTATATTGGAGTCTATTCCAATTCTGGGTCAGGTCAGGAAAAAACAATGCTGACATATTAAATAATATTCTATAATTCAACAATAGATTAACTTCAGTAATTTAGCAGACATGGTTAAATACTCTTAAATATGCATATATACAATTGTGCAGCCTTAAAAAAAAAGTCCTTTTCTCCCTATCTTCTCCTCCCGAAGACGTGCACCCTGTAAACACAGTACTGGCCTCTAAGCTTTCAGTCTTTCACCTGGACTTAAAATATTTGAAGAGGAATGTTGCAATAGAGGAAATCAGAGCAACCTTATCTTTCTAAACTCTTTATGAGAGGAGATACCCAACAGGCAAAATTACCATCAAGTCTCCCTATAAATAGCAGCTTCCTTAATATCCAGTTCTAGGTTAAATTATTGTTTATGCATTTTCTGCCCAAAACGGATTTTTAGCATAGTCCAAAATATTAGGGTTTTTAAGTTTGCCTTTTAGAAAGATAACATCCCTTCAGTGAGTTATCCATCATTACTGCTTTGTACCTTTAAACAGTTTTTTCCTAAGCATATATAATCCAATGCAATTCTCTGCAAATTCTTTTAAAGCAACATGAATTACACAGGGCTAATTTAGCACACAGCATCTAGGCACTGTTTTGTAGTTTAGTGTTCTATTTTAAATTTATGTTTCGAATTAGTTTCCTATTCTGACTGTCATACTCAGCCTTCTACGGAAACAGGAATTGAGTTACACTTTTCCAGTCAAAAACTATGCTCCATTTCTTGGTACCTCACTGAGCCGAACTTCTCATTGACAATATTAACAAGTAGGTACACTGCATATCCTTACAAGTTCGAAAGCCTGTTGAAAGCACAGAAGTACCAGAGAAAAATGCTTAGAGTAGATGAGTGAGATATTTATACTGGTACAATGAAATCAGTTTAGACGTAGAGCTACTAAAAATATCAGTTATATTGCATAAGGATCCTGACTTCTTGAACAATTTCTAAACGTGATTTTAAAAAATGGATTCACAAACCTAAAACAGCGTAACAAAAAATCTTCAGCTAACTACCAAGTGTAGTTTTCAACATGAGTCAAAATAACTTTCAAAGATGAAGTGATAAATGAAGGGGGAGGGGAAAAAAAAAAAGCATGTTTCAATAAACATTATAAAAACTAATATTTGCCCTCCAAAAGTGTGCATTTGTCAATGGTTCCCTTCTCCATAAAAGCTACAACTAACTACCGAAGTCTCTCTCACTTACCTGAACTTCGACTATCCTAACTGGATCCTGCTCCTGGTCCCCAGATATACAGTCAAATACCAGGAGCTGTCTGGACAAGTCAATAATTTTCTTTGGAAATAATTAGCTGTGCATTACAGGCTCCAGCTTGGGGAAAGACTGTCCTGTACTCACTGCGCAGCTCTCATCAGCCATTCCTTTTTGGACTGGGTAGTTTGAACTAAGAGATGCTGCGTTTAGAAGGAAGCTCACCTCAAAATCCACATAATAGCAGATATTATCAAATAGGGCATAACCAAATCAAATTAATAACCCATTTGTTAAAATAAAACATGTAATAGAATTACTGAAATGGATTACTAGCTTTTACTTAACTTTCGTTATTTAATATCATTTCATATAGTCCCAAACTACATTCCATTACACCCATAGAATTTCAAAGCTAATCCTCAAGTTCTATCTTTCAGCTGTTGCTTCTCCTAACTCCTATGTTCCATTCTTTGCCTTACCAAATCTTTCCTAATGGTCTATTGTATTCTGAGGAGTCAAGCATTTATGAATAATAAAAAAAACCTTAATGAAATATTAATGAGCTAAACAAAACAACTATTTTTAAACGTACATCTTAAATGAAAACAGTAACATTTAAATTTGTAAAAGATGTATTATCCATGTGTGATGTAGTAGAGACACACACACCAGCACAAGTGTCAACATACGAAGTTTCAAGCAAGGACTATCTTTTTTTTTCCCAATTTTAAAAAAGTCTCTTAATTCAGCCCATGCCGACTGAAACATCAGTGTGCAAAATGATGAAGTTTAAAAAATGAATGAACTGCAAAATACTGTTACCAAAAAAACAACCCAAATGTGTATCTGTAACTAACGAAGAATAAATACATGTTTACTGCAGTGAATTTTTTTGCTTTTACAGTACTTCTCCCCTTGAAACTTTTCCACTTCCTTATGAAGAATGATACTCTTTTCTCGCTACAGCAGTATCCCCTGATTCACCCAGGCTACAGAGAGAACTTTACAAAGAATTAACACCAGAATTTAGAAGGTAGCACCATTAGAAATAATCACTCTACCCAAATCAGCAAAAAAAACCCTTCATTTATCTTTATCCAACATACTTGGACATTCAGCAGCCTAATAACAGAGGGTAAAGGGAGCTCTCATAGCTGTATATTGGTAACATTCATAATGGTCATGCATATTACAATCAGAAGTTTTCAAGGGTGCCGTTTGCAAAGTAAGCCTTCATGCAGATAGGCATTCAGCTCATTAATACCATTTTCGTATTTCCTGTTAGTCCCTGAGAAGTTAATATTTCTACCTACAATATGGCTTATTAAAGGCATTATAAGGATCATACACTTAGCTGTTTGTGATGGAAATGAAATGTGGCTTTAGGGAGAAGCACAGAAATTACAGCAAATTAGCAGTGATGAATACAAATCTTAATTCCAAAATGCTTTCTTTTCATAAGCAAGGTTGCTGAAGAGCAACATAAATTATTTTAGTCACAGATACAAAACTAGCCAGCACCACTTACCCTTAATAAGTTGCTACTATGAATCCAAGACATTTAAGGCTCTGAGACCTCTCTAATTGAGCATTTCCTTTAACACAAAATCATCACGATTCTGACCTAATGTAGGGTCATCATGATCCTTCTTTTAATTACTCAACAGCAGTGCTGGGAGAACTTAAAAGAACCAGGGATTTTCTTTGCTTAACAAGTCTTTTGCCTCGTCAATTAAAGTGATCTCTTTAAATCGTTCAGAATTCAAATGGGGTTTTTTTGGTGGACAATTTGCATTATTGCCAGCTGCTCAAAAACCATAAGCTAGGGCTCCCAAAACAAGGGGACCGATTTAAAATTAAGACTCTGGGGTGGGGGTGGAGTGAAGGGAATAAAGACAAGTTTTTTCTTTGCCTTCTGGCTTCTGAGCAGTTACAGATTTCTTTTAAAGCTCTTCCCTGCAATCTTCAGGGCTAAATAAAAACTTTTAGGAAAAAAGAAAATGAACAAAACACAACCCTGACTTTTAAGTAAGCATATATCTCAGAGTATTACATTTAAACACCATGATCCTGATATTCACAAAAAAGTATCATTTAACAAATTGACTTAGAGATTATAATTTACATCTAAGTATTGTGAAAGTTTTTACAATCTACTCGGTTTTGAGTATCGTGGGAAATTTTGGATTTGCATACATAGTTTATTAAAATGACGCTTACTGAGATATTACAAAAAATTTACTGACTTTGTGCAACCTATCTCCATATACATTTTAATTTCTGGTGAAGTTCGCCAATCCCAGTATAAAATTTAAATCATAGGTATTTAACAACACATGAGCTCTACAGAATTTTTCATGTACGGTCAGACAGAAAGCCTCTCTCCCTCAGGACTTCTTTCTTCCTATCACTAATGGTTAAAAAGCATTTATTTCTATTCTGTTACAGTAAGAAAGAAATCATTATTGGCCAGTTAAAGGCTGCTATACCTAAAAAAGAGTAATTAGCTTTCACAGGGAGGCATTGATGCCTTTACCATTAGTTTCTCAGGCTAAAGGTGAAACCTATATAATTAGCATCACTTGTTAAATGATGACTATCAAGTGGGTACCTAACTCATACTATTAAAAGAAACTGGAAATAGGTAAGATTATTTGTAGAAATTGCTTAGTTGCAAGAAGCTCAACAAGTTAGTACAATGTAATACTTATTTTAAGAAAGAGTAGGCTATGTCCTGGAAGTCCTACTATGGCTTCTGGCCTGCCCAAACTGCAGCAACCTCATACTTTGCCAACTGGACAAAAAAAGGTAATTTATATGTCTTCTCATATATAGCACACAAAATAAATAGATTTAGTATTTTAGAAACAACAAAGGAAAATCCAGATGACTGCTGCAGGCATTAAACAGTTGATTAAAGTTCCTGCCATGTTCAGTTTCTATCACTGCAATTAATGAATTGAAAGGGATTGTATGAAAATGTTTTATAACATTCTTACTAGGTCAGTTACTACCTCCCCAGGTGAGTAACACTTGTGAGAATAAGTCACATACATATATATACACACACATATACATATATGTATATACACATATATACACACACATATATATATATATGAGATACATACATAGATATAAATATACATATATATATACATGCAGTTTCTCAAGTTTCCTGGTTTTAAGTCAGAGACACTCTTTTAATAGAATATCAGAAATGCTTTAAGAGGCAATTAGTCTGACATCCTTACTAAGGGATTTAACTTTCCATTTGCTTAGAGCTCTACTTTGAATCCCTATACTAGAATTCTTAGAAAGTAACAGTTAAAATACAGAAATACCTGCTAACCAAGTAGATGACTGCAGATGAACCTAAATGTAGACAAATATCTTAACAGCACTACCGCTTACATGGAAGCTTTACTAACAGGATACTCTCTGTAGACAGACCTGTAAGCCACACTATTCACCGCTCTGGTTTCAGCGCGCATCACGCTTTACTGTAGGTAGGTTTGGGTGCTGCTGGCAAGGTACATGTGGTGTCACACAATGCAGTAAGGAAAATTTAAGTAATAAACTAGGGCAAACAGCTCATGCTGAATGTGGTGCTGCTGTGAACATATCACAAACCATATCCAGCCTATCCCTCTACACTAATGAACTATCAATGGAAAACTGATCCATAATACAAACCTACATACACAATCAACTGAGAATTTTGACAATAAAATCTAGGCCTTGTATGATTCAATATTCATTTTATTGAAAACTGACACCTGAAGAAATCAACATATATTTCTGGTCATCAGTACTTATCATCAGTTACCATTGGTGTTCAATTCTAATCTGTTCCCTGCACCTCCAACCTTGACAACTTCAGCTGTCATCAATGTTGGGCTTCAGGCCTCCTTCGCAGGCTGAAACTGGTCTGAGATTATAACTAATGCCGTTGGGTGAGAGGAGTGCTGCAGACCCAGATTTGTACTAAAGAAAAGGCCAAAATTGACTTTAAAAAAATTATAACCAGTTACTTTGGAGAGAAACCGTTCTGGGACCCAGAAGTTTGAGGCAACACAAAACCGGTATTTGTTAATTAAAAACCATATTCCATCAGGTCAAAGAAACACACTTGTAGGCTTGTATGAAAAGCGTAGCTGAGCTATTTTCAAAGGAAACAGCAGGAAACTACAGACAAAAAGCTGAGCAAAGGATGAGTTTTGGGAACAGATACAGAAGGCTTAGATTTAAGAAAACTTAAAACTTTCTAGACCACTCCCCCTGTCAACAATTAAGGAATATAACACTCACTAGAGAATATTTTACAGAGAATAAATATTTTGAAGACATAGAAAAATAGTTTGTAGCATCAAGGTACTTATAATATATTACCTTGAAATAAAACTTGTATTTAAAAGATTAAAAAGAGAAGATTATTCTTGCAGTGGTATCAACTTTTCATTCATACAAATATTAAGCAGAGTATATCTGGTTTTTTATATATTCACATTATTGCTTGCTACCACAACTGTACAAGAACATATTCTTAACTTACATTAACGTTCATGTACAGTAATTTTAGATACCTAAAGCAAAGTTAAAATATGATTGAGTTGCAACAAAAAAAAACCTGTGTGTGAAGATATGCACAACTAAGATACAAGTAGAAGAAACAAAATACAACTGGCCTGACCCAAGCATACATTATATATCCTATTAAAAAAAAAAAGTCTTACACTTTTGCAGAAATAAGCTTTGTAAACCAAAATGAGCAGAAGCAAGGGTGCAATAAATAACTATCTAACACATTTAAGCTTACACTGTTGCCCAGTGTACCCTGCCTTGATTATTTTTAACACACAGTATCTGCATTTGCATCTGGAACTGTATTGTTCAAGATTTCTTCAATAATTTTTTTCTGCTTATGTGGTTTTAGAACAAAAACAAAACAAAAAACCCTGAAAGGTCCTCTTGGACAGTAAATTTTAGTAAAACAAGTCCTTCTGCACCCCTGTGTACAGGATCTGGTAAACAGTAGGAATAAAGCTGATGCACAGCATTAGCCTAAATTAAAACAGCTACATTATAAACTGCAATACTAATATATTTTTGTGATCTTGATTTCTACTAACCAGACACATGCAATTCTCTCAGCAATTCTTCCCAGATTGAGTAAAATAATTCTATTTTGCTCTATTTTTTTAATCTTTAAATTAGAACTTCTTCAGAACCAGCTGACAGGACTTCTTCATGAAAAGCACAGAGATTTCTACTAATGCAATGACATTTGTGTTGCAAAAAGCTCAGTTTCAAAAAGAAGTTTATCTCCTCCTTTTGTTGGAAGAGGCTAGCCAATATCCCAAAAAGAAATAA
>NW_010168593.1:48897-54165 GCF_000695765.1 Mesitornis unicolor
AAAAAAACATTTACAATGGCCCAGCCACTGACAAAAGTTTAGGAAAATCTTAGAAGGTACTTCAGCATGTAAATGAATGATTAAAAGGACTCACAGAATGTACAGTCAATCAGTTGTGTCATTTTGGGGATAAAAAAATACCTGCTCACTTGTATACCATTTTCAGCTGTGTATTTATAATATATATATATATATATATATGTACACACGCGCACGCACACATATAAAAGACTGTTTGAAAATCAAGATACATTAATAAACAGAAGTAGCAAAAGTAACAATAACTTAAGTAGTAGTTAACATTTGCGTGAAATGACTTTGCAGAGTTTGACCAAATGCACTTAGAACATGCTCTTATTTAAAAAAACAAAAAACAAAATGGGAACAAAAAAAGAATGAAAACACCACAAGATTCTGTAGAACCAATGTTATGTCACCAACAGGAGAGCACCAAGCAAGGCACCATTGGAAAGACAACGTACTTGAATAAGTCTCTGTAAATAAATCAAATGCTAATCTGGTCGGAAAATCGGTGTCTTTGGTAAAAATTCTATAAGGATGACCTGTATAAAAAGAAAACAAATATATATTAAATGGAAGATGGCAGTAATCCTATTATCCATCACAATGATAATTCACATGCTTTTTTTTTTTGAAGTACATCCGGTTGTGATGACAATCAAAGATCACAGTACTTTTCTTAGGCAGGAGGTCATTAGGAAAGTCATGTTTGATGTAACTGTTTTGGGGTAGAAAGTCAAAACACTTAATCATATTCAACTGGAAAAGTTTTCCTACCAATACCTAACACACCTAAACAAACTGAAATAAGCTACTACATAATTATTCTTTAATATAATTCATTTACTTTATCAGGAAAAAATTTATGAAAGATACTAACATAGTAACTTAAAAAAACCCACAAAGCACGATGTATGCAAAGCTAATTTTCAATTACACATGCAGTTCCCTTTACTTCAAAATTGTTTCCACTTAATATGGGCTTTTAAATCATGCTTATAGTTCAAAACTTGTATAGAAAGTGCCTCAACCTTTGCAAAGTTCCCACATCCAACACAACTGCAAGTAGTTAACAAGCAACTTGACCAATGCTTTTGCATGGTTATTCTAATGGTCCCTATTCAAATTTTAGCTGTGTTTCTGAGCTATGTACCCTCCAGAATGCAATCCAAGTATATATTCTACTTTAAACAGAAAGCTTAGAGAAAATGTTCATTTGTGCATTTTCTTTCCTAAGACAGACAGTCATAACACAGCAGCATGGTTGTATTCATAGACAAATAAATACATCTGGTAACATAACTAAGGATTTTATTTACTTGTAAGGGAAGCTTGCCTTGCTATGATGTTAAAAAAGAATTTCTAAACATTTTTGATTGTAAAGGAGAACACAACTTGTCTGCTTACAGAGTAAACACTTCTATCTCTGATAGTATCCTGAACATCAGAAAATAAAGTTTCTGATTTTATTTCTAAGGCAAACACTTTTGAAATAATGAACATCAAAATCAGGTGTATAAATCTCTTTTTAGAGAAATTCAGAAGTGAAGTGTTTTCAGAAGTGATGCAAACTGCTCAAAATACATTGATCATTCACGTGAGTCAACCACCGGATGCTTCAGAGATACCAGGGCTTCTGATATTCAGGCAAGGTTTCACAAAGGGAGTGAGAAGTAAAGCTGGAACACTGTGTTTATGTCAAAGGTGTAAGACCATCTTGTCTTTAATTTATTTATTTATTTAACTTAACATTACATCAATGGCTTTAGAACCTCAAGTTGGTAAAACACCAAATTTTGGCTACAAGACTCTAACTTAAATCACCTGTTTTGAAAAATATTGAGGACAAGTGTTTAATATTTAAAAATTAAATCATGAACACAGCATTACAGGCAGTTTTTAAGCGACTAGCAAATTAGTTAACTGAAAATGAGAAAATGGTACAGAGAAGTTTTGTAAAAATTTTGTCATTAAATATATCCAGACAAAATGCATTAGATGTTTCACAAATTGAAAGTAAAATATTTGATCTTTATCAGTAAAACTATATACCCACACTCACATATTATTAATGTAAACAGGTCAACTGATTTTAAACTGTATTTAATAGAATGAATGTTCATCTGTAAATGTTGCTAGGCCATACTATTTACAAACTAGCATTGTTTACATAAACCTCAAATCTACTTCCTGAAATTTGCTTCACTCCATTTTTCAGTCACATCTCATACATCTAAATCAAAAAAATTTTGTAGAATAGGTGTTATAAAATGTCTACTTATTCAGTGAACTGAACAGTCATTCTCCCAAAAAAACCCACACATTTTAAAGATCTTATATTTCAGACTGGAAATAAGATTAAATGTAGAAATAGGAAAAAGGGGAAGAATATGAAAAATGTTATTTTAATATAATTTCCAACGATTTAATCCCTTTTAAAGTTTTAATATACATGATAGCTTTGCTGTTTCAAAGAATAAACAAAGTAATGAAAGTAATGAAAGACCACAGATAAGTTAGAACTAATGCAGTAGATATTTCTCAAAGGCTAATCTTAATTTTTTAAAAGTTAATTCTTCCCATCACCTACCTCCTACAGCATTAAAAGAAATTATGCAAATTCTAATGTCTCTTATATTTTAGCAGCTTACTTTCATCCTGTTCTATATACCTCCAAGATATTTTGAAAATGAAAATAAAAACAGCATAAATAAAAGAACAAGAAATCCCACACTGGACATAATTCACTTTAAACCACACAACTTCTCACTGTATATTTCCAAGAAGGACTTACGGAGTCTCAGCCAAAAATTCAAGTAAGTTAAAACTGCAGAGACTGACTTAAAAATATTTTAGTGACACCAGTTGGAGCTAAAGATACTTTCAAGACAGTTGAGGTAAGGGGCAGTTAAAATCTAAAAAGGCTAAAGGTTTCTTAAGCTCCAACAGCTTAGTTGAAAGGTCTTCTTCCATACTTTTAGACTTGATTAGCATTATACAAAACAGCCATATCTGACTTGCTGCGTAACCAAAGTTGTGGTTATTCTTTATACAGCATCTAAAATTTCACACTCCATCAGCACATGTTCAAGCTATTTTATCTTGGCAATTAATTTATTATTTTTCAGAACACAGTGAAGCCTTGTTTTCAAGTCATTCATAACTTTATAAATCAGTCCTGCACATGAAACCATGCATCTGTGAACCGTAGAAAATCCTTGCACTCAGGCGATTAAGCTCCTGACACCTTTACTGATTAATAATCATGAAAAGAATAAGATCAGAAGCAAAATAAATGATCATTTAATAGAGAAACTCACAAAACAGCCCTTTAACTTACATATTCCATCATGTTATTCGTTTCACATTTCCTTTTGCTTAGTCTCCAGTGCAAGCACAGCTAGACAAGGAGGAAAGAAAAAGAAGAAAAATGAGCTGTATTTTATTGCAGCACACAGACTAGCCCATTTGTCCACCTTTCATATTTTTCGTTCAACAAAAGCATCTGTTTCCATACTGTGCAATTCAAACTCCAACAGTACGAAGCTGCTCCCTGCGGCACTCACCTTGTGGTATAACCTATTGTTTTCCCATTCTAATAACTTCTCAATCGATCTTCGTGTCTGGAAGACAAATGAGAAAGAATTTTACTCTTGACTGGTTTTAGAAAAACTTTGTTTTGCAGCTGCTTTTGTGTGAAAAGGAGAGAGGTAGAGGACAGTGACTGAGTACAGGGTGGTCTGTAGTACTAGCAAAACTGCTCTGGTATTAAATAGTAACTAGAGCAGAAAATACTTTTTATGACACCCAAATAACTATCTTCAACCATTTTGGAACAGAAACTGTTCATGTATACGCTTTCTGGTTCTTACAGCCGTTATAACTTTAAAACCACAGAAATTTTGAAGTGATCCAAGTCTAAAACCAGGAGCACTGCTTCCTCAGTATCAGTGGTCTAAATGCACTGCTTCTAGCCGACAAATGTTGCAAACTATTTTGCAGTGCTGTAGGTCAAGTACAAATATGGAATACTGTAAACAAAAGATTTTTTTTGTTACTTTTATATCCAGATTTTAGAGACTGAAAACCACATGCATAAAGTTACCATAAATTGAATGAATGAATATTACTAAATCTGTGATTTGCACAAAGAACAAACCTAGTATTTAGGATTCTATACCAAAACTTTACTGTTTATGTTATCCACACTTCAGATAGAGAATCCCAAAAGCTGTTCTGTACAGCTCTTTAAGATTATGCATGCTTAGTATTAAAGAACATTCTGTGCTGTAAAGTTTCACAGTATTTTGAATATAATTATTCAGTTATATTTACATTTGAGAAATACATTCTGACATTTATGGTCATTTGACTGCCAGAATATATACTGCTTAGCTCTAAATGGGATTTGCTACTGACTATGAATAAAAACAGGATAATTCATGGTGCCAGGTGTTAAGATGAGACCAACAGAGCTGCAGGTGCAAAAGGACAGAGCAATGACAAGGATCAAATACAACTTAGTGCAGCTGCAGCTTCCTTACAAGGCAGAGAGGGGTGAGGGGAAGGGATGAGAAAGCATCTTGCTGTTATTATTACAAAATACAAGTACTATAAATGAACCTTAACAAATCAAACTAAATGCTGTCATGAGAAACAAGAATGTCTGAGTAAAATAAAATTAGACAACAAATCATTCATTTCCCACCAAATAGTAACCTCTTGGTTTTCAAACATCAGTTTCTCTTCAGTTTAATACCGAGGCAGTTGTGGGGAAACACATCTAGGCATGTACTGTGGTCACATGATTAAAAATTAGATCATTGCTATCTACAAGTAATCTTTACACGGAATGAATTTTTACGATGCTTTATTTTAAAAAAGCACAAGTCAAGGAATTATCAGAAGGTGGATGTGCCAGTGACTAATTTATCACATCAATTGGGAACTGAGTATTTTTGGGGTTATTGTTATTATTATGTTTTTAAAGACAGTGCCCTTTAACAATAATAAGTGGACCTCACTTGTTTCTTTGTAAAGATAGCCTTTTAGAGTCTGCTCTCCTTTTAAATGAAAATAGGGCAGCAGTTATGGTCACACTTTTGTTAATTTAGTTGCCAGTCAGCTCCAAATCAAAAGAAAATAAGGCTGCAGAGTGTAATTAACATTCAGTTCAGTCGTTTTGTCCCTTGTCTAGCCCCCAAGCTTTGTTAAAATTGCCATCTGAATGCTGAAGGCTGTAGGGAA
>NW_010168593.1:54196-58301 GCF_000695765.1 Mesitornis unicolor
GATTTGATTCTAATCGCACCATGAAAAGAACATGATCTAACTGCTTTCAGCCCTCCGTAAATCTGTACTAGGTCTTTAGCACAATGCAACTTCCAATTTAAAAAGCACTGAATGTCTCGTCAATGACTTTGTGAAGAAAAAAGAACAAGGAGCAGACATAAAAATTCCAATAGTTGTTTAAGCATTAAAGTTCATTTGCATCACAGCAAACCTGAAAAGGGCTGACCTCTCAAACCGCCTCTCAGGTCTATGAAGTTGTAGCCTTGACAAGCTCACATTGACAGAGCTCATTGACTCTGAAAGGCTACTCTATCAATGGTGAAAAATGGCAATAGGTTCTACTCTGAGCAGGCATCTGCCTGCCCACCCGCTGCTAAACCAATGGCAAAACCGATTCAAAACCTGAATCTACCTTGTAATCTTCCTTTCCAGGACCTTTTAATAATAGATTAAGATCACTATACAATTTAATTTCATTGTTTGCCCCAAAGAGTGTGAAAAGCATCCAAGCATTTCAAATTCCAATAACATTACATATATATTACAATACATACACATAAATAAGAAACTGATAGGTAGTTATGTACTATTAATTGGTTTGTTCAAATAAGAAGCCAGTTTAAAGTCATCGGACTAGCATGAGCTAAAAACACATGCAGCCTTGAGACCATGATTATTTATCTTCCTAGAGCCCTACATGCAATCCTTCCTGTAGTATAACCTGGGGTAGTCGTAGCTCCAAATCATGCAATATTATCAATACAGAAATGTTAATGAAAATTAGAATGTAAAATATTTCTGCAAACCTCAGAGCTTGGAATAAAGAGAAATTAATTAAACGGCATCACACAATTCACTATAGTAAGTTTTCTTCCTACTTGACAGGTGAAAAAAAGCACTTGCACGTGCAGCTTAATTAATCACTGCTCTCGACATCTCAATGATTTACAGTGAGGAGCAGGTGAGGATATACAAAACCAGAAAGGAACACTTGATTTGAGTGTAGCATTTCCAGCACACTAGGATGACAAGCTTATATATTCTATCAATGGTGTACAGAAAAACCCATCCAGCAAATTATTTGTTAGCCACAACAAAAGCACAAATTAAGTGGAAGAGAGACTTGCTTATTAGGAAGATTTAATACTACCCAGCTTTTAAATATTTTTTCTTAAAAAAACCCCCAATCCAATATTTGAACAAAGCTAAAACTGCAATCCAAGTACACTTTTTAGCACACCAACGATAAGTATGGTTTGTAACATATTCTGTGAAAAAAAGCAGACAGTCTTTAATGTTACCCACAGAATTTTGTGAAATAGACCTCTTCAATGAACAACCTAGACGCAATGTTCAAAGACACATTCCTGTAAAATAACTGATTCTTTAAAGATATGCATGTTTGACAGTGTCTTTTGAAAAATGAGACTACCAAAAAATAAAAGCCAACTTGGAATACACTTTCACCAACACTTATTGCTCCCAATAAGTAAAAGAAAGTTTTGCCCTTAAACATAGAAGGAAAAAAAAAAATAGGAAGACGAAGCATGAACTTTTCACGTCAAAACAAGGCAGTACCAAATATAAATAGTGTTACCTGTGTTACCAACTGCAAGATCATTCCGTTATGTCTTTGCAGTGTCTAGTGACGTTAGTTTACAATTCCAGGTGCAGTTATGATCTGGGCTGGGAGACTGTGCAGCCACAGGGCCACTTCTTGCACTGCCCGACCTGGAACATGCACACTACACTAAACCATACCAGTGAATAGGCCAAAGCCCCTCAAATCCTGCTGTAATCAGTGAATGACTGGCACAATATTAAACAAAAGATATCACAAAACTGTGCTAACTTGAGTACCTCCCTTTGTCTTTATTTATGCGGGGAAACAGCATGGACAATAACGACATGTTGCTCCACTATCAATTTTACTCATAGTTGTCTGGGAACAGCAGAAGAATCTCCCACTACATGCATCTGATCTTTGATTTCTCATCTGAGAACTCTAAAACATATAGAAACCATAGCATCGTAGAATGTATGAGGTTGGAAGGGACCTTTAAAGGTCATCTAGTTCAATCCCTGCAGTGAGCACGAACATGGTTACTAGATCAGGTTGCTCAGAGCCCCATCAAGCCTGGTCTTGAATGTCTCCAGGGGTGGGACCTTCACCACCTCACTGGGCAACCTGTTCCAGTGTTTGAGCAATGTAGTACAACGTTAACCCAATGAACAGTATGTGGAGATTTCCAGATTCCTTGATATAAAAGTTCACTACAATCAAGTATTAATACTTTTTAATATTGTCCTGAAAAAATACACTTTATGCTCAAATTTCAAAATACAAAGAGGCTAATTCAAGCAGATCTATGTTGATTCTCATGTAGCCAGAATTTGTATTATACCCTGTGGAAGAACGGCAAAGGATTCTATCAGAGGTCTGAACTATAACATATCTGCTCAAAGAGAAGAAAGATGGAAGAAAGAATTGTGGTTCATTTTACAAAGATACACCTGACTACAAAATTTATACCCACATAACTTAGCTTTTGGCACAATGAAATACAAAGTTAGAAGATAAATGATGCACACAACTGTATGCTCACTTTCAACATGCCAGAACAAGTCAATTTTGAGGCCCATACTGGTGCCATAAAAAAGCCAAAGAAGTACTTGGAACACACATAAATGAATTACATACATCTCCTGTGCTGTGAAAGTCCCCACCTCAAACACTGTATCACAAATAAACTCTTTAGGAACTGTGAGTTTGTAAGATTCCCATGTTACTGAGGAATGCTCTATTTGTGAAGAGCAAAGATGACTAAGGTAAAACCTGTGCTGCTTACAGATTCCGATATCCTGGAATACCTGCTTCAGCACGTACAGGAGTTTGAAAAGGCGTCTGTTCAACCACACAGGGAAGATGACACAAGATATGCCTATTAGTAGCTGGGATATTTCTTACTAGAGACTACTGTAAGTGTGCTCATCCCAGAAGCCACTACAGCATCCATGCAAGAAAGTGTGTGAAACCCATACTGCATAGATTGAACGGTATCTGGAAATAAAAGTAGCATTCTGCTGCATCTTGTCTTATCTTACAGACGATTCTGGGCAGAAAGTAAGCACAGACCAAATTCCAGATCACAGCTCCTGATCAGGCAAAGAGAAACATAATCAGCAGAATAACTGACAGTGTCAGGTTGACCTCAGGAAACTTCCCATTCTAAGAGACAGCTATTGTCTTTTAGATATTGCCCCATGCCTTCACATGGTCCATAAACTGACCTAATTTGTATGGGTCTCAACCCTGGGTTAGTACATCACAGAGATACGAATTTAAAGTTTAATCCAATCAGATCATCTACTTTCTGGAAAGGTCTCTTCCACCATATTGTCTGCCAATAAAAAGGAGAGAGAAGCATTATTTGACTTTACTGCATGTAACAGTTTTTAATATCTAAGCCAAACACCATTCCTCAGACACTCTGTGTACATTACCCAGAAGTACTACAATACTCGTATTAACTGATAGATATTGGAAGAGTATTTTGCAAAGTCATTTTGGACTGCAGTAGAAACATGTGGCAGGAAGAAATTATCAAGGAAAGTTGATTACTAAAGTCCTATATAAATTTCCTCTCAAATACAGACAATCCATAAGATGCAAGATGCTAAGGCCACTGGATATTTTGGCTGTGCTGTAACAGGTAAGTCACCAAAGTGTAGTTGGATACTTTCTGTAATAAGATGATAGCAGCTAGAACCAACCATTGTGGAAACTTCATACTAGAACAAAGCCTTGTAGAAGAAATAAACTTAACCTTGGCAAAATTAACACACTTCCCTTGAGAAGACCTAATTGAGATGTAGAGAAACACATCTCACAGGCAGACAGATGTTGAATTGATTCATGAAGCATCAGAATTGTAACTAATGTTGTTACCTGAATATGTAATTAAAGATTTTTAACTCTTTTATTCTAGGATTAAATTCTAGCTCTGATTCTTTGTCATTATAAGGAAATAAAACCATGAAGCTCCATTCCCTCCAAAGTATTCAAATTTAGCCATGACGATCTAAAGCATCCACCTCCTGCTGA
>NW_010168593.1:58332-72366 GCF_000695765.1 Mesitornis unicolor
CTCACAGAGAAGACCACATAAAATGAGCACAAAAGATGGAATTCACTGTAACAGGGATGAAAATAGGATTGAACCTCCACCAAATAGCTCATCTGGTGTCATCCACTGTGGGAAATTAAAAACTGAGCATGGATGAAAAATCTACCTCCAACTTCTCTTTTAAGGTTACAGAGATGTTAATTTGGATCGCCATCATTTATCTCCAAAATATCCAGTAATATGCTATGGAACATAGTTCAAGGCCAGTGCAGGTGGAGAAACTAAAGAATCTCAGGTTACATCTCTATTAGGAAACTAAACTGTGCCCAGAAACATTCCCATTCACTTGAAGCCAGCTGGCAGGGAACAGCTTACATCTGTATCAGTAAGTTTTCATAACCTTCGAACCACTTCTAGTGGCTGTAGCATTCTGGTAACACCTAGGAATTGCTACACAATACAGACCCAGAGACTGCCAGGGACCTCTCTAGTACAAATCATAAAGCATTAACTCCTCAGAATACTCCCAGATTTAATTTATTAGTACGTAAGAAGCCTTTGACTTCTGATGTTAAGAGCATCTAAGAGCAGGAGCCAAGAATGGAAGAGAATCTACACAGCCAGGAAGACTGAAAGGCAGCACAACTTCACAAAGTAACTCTAGAAGGCCTTGTAAAGCCCAACACTTCTCCAGTGTGCATGCTGAAGGGAATGATCCCTCCAAAAGCCTCTACGATGCCTTGCAAAATGAAAACTAATCACTTCCCACTTTACATGTATGTTTGGTACAGTAGAAGACTTAACTCCTTCAGTCTTCTCTTTTGTAGCACTGCTTTCCTCATCCTTCCAACTGTTTTGTCAGCAGTCATATTCTTGTGCTACTTTTTGTTGTTAAATAACAAGTAACTTTATTTATACATAATGTCTGAGTTACTGAGAGTGCTCCAGTTAAGCATTTTACCCTGGTCTGTTTAATAAAGTGAAGAAGTTAACACATTCCAGAGCAAGACTACTTTGAGAAAAAGCAAGAGAAGAGGCACAGAAGTGTCATTACCTCACACCTGCCAGCAGCCCATTCTAGCTTTATGTTTTTTTTTACAGTGACACAGTCTAACAAGTTATTGTTCAGTTAAGTACTTCCTACTTATTTTAATTTTATAATGAATTTCAGATAATTTTGCATTTTAATTATTTTCTCAGTGTTTGCATATTTTTTTAAATAGCTTTTAGAATATCCGCTACAGAAACCAAAGATATATGCCACATTTAAGATTAACATAAAACTATTATTAAGAATACATGAAATTATAAATTTAGCTCTAATATTCAAAAAATGTGTTTTCTAAAGGATTTGCATTGACCTATAAAGAAACAAACTACTATTTTGTGATTTACTTGTGTTTGTATTCTTCATGCCAACCTTATTGTCTTGCCCCATCCAAGTAGGTCTTCAAATTAAAATACATGGCAGAACTATCTGCTCCCTCACCTTACTATGCACACCAACTCACTACTCTACACCTTCATTTCTATCTAACTGCCTTGAGGAACTGCTTGGAAAAGCATTATGGTATTAGAGTATCTCCAGCACCAAGTCCCTGGCAGATAGGCAGAAGAGAAAACACACATTTCCTTCAGTTTTGAAAATAAATGTAATGTATTCATAGCTTCAATAAACTAAGCTAATGTATTTTAGCATCAGTGTCACCCACTGACAAGCAAGACTCCTGTATTAAAGAAAATTCATTCTGGCTCTTCCACCACCTATTTAATTTAATCAATACTTTGGAAGTTGTAATTAGCTTATATTTATACAGCACTCTGAAGATGCAAACTGCTACATAAGTGACAACTAATGATGAGGCTGAAGCAGCATTCATCAGCTTTGTGTGAATTCAAAAACAAACAAGTAGCTCTTAAAAGTATTAGTACAAATCACTCTTAAATATCGCATTCTATTCATTTTAAAAAATTGCCCATGCACCTCCTGAAACATACAATTTACACGTACAATACCAGCTTTTAAGAAATCTAGCAGTACTGCATTTCTATCATAGCTTTCATTGTTATTGTTTCTGTTTAAATTATTTATCCTATTTACACATGGGAACTACAGCATTTAGTTAATACTGAAAATGAGCGTCAATTCATTTGAAAAAGGGGCTTCAAATGGGCCTGTAGTGCTTTTTGAATTATAATACACTATGTAATTATCTTAAGAACAAGAACTGAAAGACTTAATGTTCATTTGTACAATATGGAACTTGTACCAGAAAGGATGGTACGATCTATGAGTAAAACTACTGAACATCACCAACCATCTAGATCCGCAAACAAGGGACTGTATTTCACATAATTTTCTTGCAGACTTGATTCATTAAAATCAAATCAAGACCATATAAAAGGAGAGAAGGAATAAGACACTGAATCAAATTAAACATTTATTCTACTGGTGGAGAGTAGCAGGCTTTCTCTCAAACACCCCAATGCAAAAGAAGAAAGCAAAACACTACAAAGACTCCCAAAACTAGCACTGAACAAAGCACTGAAAAGAAAAAAAACAGTGAAGGGAAAGCTTTCATTGCATGGAAATGCATTAAAGTGATATAATTAATGATTAAGCTTACAAATTTCTCTGACTTAATAAATTCCTAGTTTGAAGCACCTGCTTATTTAAGGAGACAAACTCATAACTTATTTTTCACTGCAGAGAAATGAACATATTTCCATTATACACAAACTTTCAATTGTCTGCAATTTCAAAAATATTTACCTTTGTGATAACATTCCCATGTTAGAATTTTAAGGCAGAAAAAAACAAAATACAGAGAAAGAATAAGAGAATTATTGTAATTTCACAAACTCTGAAGCTGCAGCTTTCATTTTGTCTACAAAAACCTTAAAAAATGTCTCTCTGAAAGAAATCTGCAAAGTACACAAGCAATTTTAAAGCATGGTAGATTTATTAAGCCTCATTAAAACAGATATTTCTTACTTTGTCATTCTGAGAAAAATTACTCTTCTATATTAAAAGTAAGCAATTGTACAGTTGAAACTGTTGTTTCATTTAATAAAGTCCTTAACTTGAGAAGCACTCCCATTTGTTAGCTTACTGTATATGTAATTGAACAAAACAAATTTGTTAGTCTTTTACTTCAGTAGAAAAGGGCAAAGATGAAGGCTGGTATATTTTTATTGTGCAATTAAAACATATTCTACACAAATTTCAGCTCTACATGGGAACACTCCCACAATGCTTTCAAAAAATCAAACTCTGATTATACAGTCCTGGGAGTCCTTTGTGATCACTGCAGCAAGGACGCCACACAGGCCTGTTCCAAGTAACTGTCCTTTCACCAGGAACTTAGGACAGGGCTGAATTAGCAAAGCTCTCCGGGCAATATTTCTCAGACAAGTGCAGGTACTGTAAAATAAGTAACCTTTTATTTATTGTTCATTTGTCATAAATGTTTTCCTATTATGAGTGTCAATGGGAAAAAAATCCATTTTATCTAAATGCTCAAAGGAAGAAACAGGCACATGACACTCTGGATCCTGCCTGTTGTGACTATATCTATGGCTAGAGTCTGGTGAGTGAAAGGAAATCTGAAGAAGACAAAGCATGAAAGATCACTTGATCAACACGACCCTCTTCCAAGACAGAGTAAAGTCAGAGACGAGCAGTAAAGGCTCAAATGTAAGCGATTACATCGCACTGAATAAATTACTCTGCTATGTATCAGCAAAACTGTGGCAGTAGCAGCAAACCAAAATAGTCCATGGATTTAATTTTTTTTTTTTTTTAGCAGAAAGAAAATATGAAGTTGCTTCTTGTCACAGTTCTACTGGAATCTACTTAGCAAATTACAGACTGGAACCTAGATGGACCAGGTTGTATTTACCACTCCTGCCAATTTCCTGAGCAGCTCCTGGTAATTCACACCGCACACACTCTCACTTTCCCCACTTCTAGGAAAATACATACAATTTGTTTCCTGCCCTTGTCCTAGCAATTTGACATAAACTGATAAGAAGTCCTGCATAAAAGGGCATAGCTGGACATCCAAGCTTTAGCCTGAGTCACCCAATCTTAAGCGCAGGAAAAGATGTGAAGGGCTTTGAACATCTGGAACCAGCTTTAACAGGAAAAATGCAACATTTACTAAGAGCCTGGGGCGCACCTCTAGACTGACATCGACCTTCAATCCCAAGTTTCTGTCCTTGCTCCTGCTCTTCAATCTCTTTCCAAGACACCTGTCCTTATGCAGTCTGTATATTACAGCAACAATTACACCACTAACATCTTTCCAGCCTCCTCTGAACAGAGTATCCACGTATTTTTCCCAGAGTTATCCTCTTGAAAGGGAGCTTTCCTTGTATCTCACACAACTTTCAACAGAAGCACATCTCTGTCGTTTCACTGAATTCCCACACAGAACCTCCTTCCTCAGCTTCAATCTCTGTTTTCTGCTCCCAGATGCTACAAGCCCTTGCCTTTTAACTGATTTTCTTTAACAATGTTGAAGTTGATGATCTGTGACTTCTGGTAATAAATTAAGAGGCACCAATTCAGAAGATGAGATCAGCCACTACCACACTACATCCTGCTATCATTTCCTGCTACAACAGCACATTGTGTGAGAAAAATTGGTTAAACTAAAGAGCACCAGAAGCTTTCTCCTTTAGAAGTTAAACAAGGACAGCAGCAAAGCAAACTTTCCTTGTGTTTGTAAAGAACAGAGCTAGGCCTAGAATGGAAAATGTATTCTTCTCTGCAAGCTAGTTAGGTCACTAACTTACCTGTTGAAGCAATCAGCAAATTCTAATTTCTTGCAACAGACTTTCAAGATATGGATATACAATCATCCTACAGCAGGCTTACTAGTTTGTGACAGCTTGAAGACCTAGAGTTTGATGTAATTCACACTGATGCAAACAGTGTTTTTTTTACCAGGAGGCCTTTCTACCTTATTTTGTATACAACTAAAAATAGTCTTAAGTAATCTCTCAAAGGGACTAAGTATCAAGATCGTAGCACATAAAGTTACATAATACAAAAATGCATACAGGTTTTGTTTTAATCAGTGTTCATTCTATAAATTTTTTTCAGAATGCCTTGATTTACTGACCCTGTAAAATGAGGACTTAAATAAAGAAAAATCATTATGATATTCAGTGTACTGAACTGTACACAATTTGTAGCATTAAAACGTATTACAGAAGAGAGAAGAAACACAAGGCTTGCCAAGAAATGGAAAGATGAACAGTATCAATAGTGAGGAGAGCATGGAGAGGCACAGAGACTTCTTGCAAAGCAGTGAAACAGGACTAGGCGAAGACAATTTTTGGGCACATGAAAACAGAATTGATGGCAAGGTGGCCTGATTAACTGCAGTGAGGGAAAGCAGGTGAAAAACAGGCACTCGCAATGAGCTTCTGTTGTGAACAATGCACCAAGTGCCAAGTCTGCATAGACAAAGCACTACTTTCCAGTTGTTAATATATAAAAAAAAAACCAACTTGCTAATCTACAGCCTGGAAGGAAAATTTTAAAAAAAATTACTATCTTTTAAAGAATTGGTTTTTTAAACAGAAATGCACAGCTCTTTGGGCCACAGTGTAATCAGAAGCTACTCACAACAAACTGCTACTCAATCACTGCCAGTCTGATAACCCCAAACAGTGTCTCAGAGAGAAGATGCAGCTATTAAAAAAGCATGTTGAAAGTCACTTCAATAATAATAATAAGTGCTGTACAGTACATGACATTCAGCTACACCACTACTCATTGAGTAAAAAGCTCAAAGTTCTGACCGGTGTTTTGTTGTAACTTTAACTAATGTGACAGAGAACAGATATCAAAATGTAAGAAAACAAACTCATTTAAGTTCTAGCACAGTTTTTAAAGGTGGGGGAGGGAAAGAAAAAAAAGGTGAGAACAAACCCAGTACAATTCTAACTATCAAAAGTAAGAGTAGTTCAACTTACTCTTTTACTGAGGCAGATAACTGGCCACATACTACAACCTAAAGTACAGCAGCAGCAAAGGCATCCACATAGTAGCCATCGTACATTAACTGGGAGGTTCTTCTTAAGACAACTGTTAACTCTACTGATGCTGGCTTTAAATTCCTCGGGTGCAACCTACAAGGGAATAACAAACATAAACCTAGTACCACAGCAGTGTGATTTACTATTATTTATTAATAGTCTACACCTAGGACTCTTGGTTCAGTAATAAAAACCTTAACTCTAATCCCAAATTCCAACTCACCACTACTCACCTTTCCAGTTAAAGACGAAGGAAATTCTGCTTCAAATTTGTTGCTTAGTCCAAACCTGTAAAAACAAAAAGAAGATCATACCAAAATTATAAATAATTCAAATTCATGCCACCACCTACAAGCACCTCTCAGGGCTCGTATCACAACAGCATTAATTTCTGGAAAAACAGTTGTAATTATAAGTAATTCCTAGAATTATCTTGACAGACAGAAGTACACCATTGTACACAGTTTGAAATCCATCTTGCGTATAGTATTTTCTTAAAGTTCTGTTGATAACTGTTGACTCTTCCCCAAACTCAGCAAAATCTTTATAAGCAACACTGGCAAGCGTAAAAATTTAAGAGAAGCACTTAACGGGAGAGAAAAAGTAAGTTAATGCCACAGGTTGAATTACTCGCCTCCTCCACCAGTACAAATGTATCTGGAAAAAAAGCTCATCCAGTGCTATACCACTCAGATCATGCCAAATAACTGTTCTAAGCATAGAAATTGAATCAATACCAGCCAGCTCATTCAGAAAAAAATACACTAGAAGTTTCAGAACACAAAGTATTACTTAACAAAACTTTAATTAAATGATAGCTAATTTGAAAGAAAGATCCCAATTATGGATGTAAAGCTCAGTACCAACAGTAAGTTTGCAGATGACACTAAGCTGGGTGGAAATGTTTAGTTGCTTGAGGGTAGGAAGGCGCTGCACAGGGACCTGGATAGGCTGAATCAATGGGCTGCAGTCAATTGTATGAGATTCAACAAGGCCAAGTGTCAAGTCCTGCACTCGGGTCACAGCAACCCTATGCAACGCTGCAGGCATGGGGATGAGTGGCTAGAGAGCCACTTGGCAGAGACACATCTAGGGGTACTGGTTGACAGCCGAGTAAATATGAGCCAGAAGTGTGTGCAGCTGGCCAAGAAGGCCAACAGCATCCTGGCTTGTATCAGAAACAGTGGGGCCAGCAGGACCAGGGAAGTGATCCTTCCTCTGTGCTAGGCACTGGTGAGGTTGCACCCTGAATACTGGGTTTGGTTTTGGGCCCCTCACTACAAGAAGGACACTGAGACACTGGAGCGTGTCCACAGAAAAGCAACAAAACTGGAGAGGGGTCTGGAGCGCAAGAACTACGAGGAGCAGCTGAGGGAATTTGGGTTGTTTACCTTAGAGAAGAGACCTTATTGCCCTCTACAACTACCTGAAAGGTGGTTGTAGCCAGGTGGGGGTCAGTCTCTTCTCCCAAGTAACAAGTGATAGGACAAGAGGAAATTGCCTAAAGTTGCACCAGGGCAGGTTTAGAGCAGAGATTAGAAAAAAATGTATTCACTGAAAGGGTTATCAGGCATTGGAACAGGCTACCCAGGGAAGTGGTCACCAGCCCTGGAGGTATTTAAAAGGTGCTTAGAAACATGGTTTAGTGTTGGACAGGTTATAGTTGGACTCAATGATCTTAAAAATGATTCTATGAAGGAATTTGAGATGAGCTGGAATTACTGACTATTCTGGGTTTCAGAAGATCTAAAGATTAGAAGAGTTTCATCTTATCTATAAATAGTTTTCTATCCTACTGTTGGCTGGCTCGGTTCATGAATGGATGATTCTCAAAAGAAAAATGAACATTTTCTGGCATCTGGTCTGGGTAGTAACTTCTAATAGGGACTACACAGTCTAATAAAGCCATTCATAAAACCGTATGACTGACTACTAATTTGGTAAACAGCAGCCAGTGTAAAATTTAAGTTGCAATTAATAACCTTCTGAATATAAACCAAAGTAGTTTTACCATCAGATACTACAAACCATACAAATCAGAAATTAAACTGCTCAAGATTTTAATACTGCCAGCAAGATATATCACACGTTGCTCAGTTCTATGCAGGAAAGCTTACCTGAGCTTTGATAGTTGAAGATGTTAAAGAGAATTTGCTTTGACAATATGTTTATTAAGCGGTTATATATTTCTCAGGGTTTGGTTGGGTTTTGGTTGGTGAGGCTAGTTTTTTGGGCGGGAGGGGAGGGTTGTTTGGTGTGTGTTTGTTTGTATTGGTTTTGGTGGGGTTTTTTACTCCTTACTGAAATGAATGATCTGCATGCCAATGGAGAACTTTGCCCCAGTAATCAAATGGGCAGTTAAGTGCTGTACCAATGGTGAGTCACTGTGGAAGGAATCCCAAAACCCAGTGGACAACAGGTGACTGATGTGCTTCTGCACAGTTAAATAAAAGGTGGTGAATCTTGGGAAAGCTAATCTTGCTTATTTGACACAACTAAATTTCGGCAGCTACAGCTTGCAAGAGATATCTTTTATCACCACTCTTAAATATCAGCTCAATGCAAGCGGCAGTCACCAGAAAGTCACAAAATACTGGGCACCACTAGGAAGGTGATGAAGAACAACACAGAGGGCATCCTTTTGACTCTCCATAAAACCCTTGTTTACCCAGTACTGGGTGCAGTTGTGGCATCAACTTTTCATGGAGAACTTGATGGAGTTAAGAGAACACAGGGAGAAGGAAGACTAATATAACTAAGTGAATAAAACAGCTGCCTTAGGAGACTAACAAGGTTGACATTAACTTGGAAAAGAAGTCTGAGGGGGTGTCTGATCAAAGTGCAAAGATTCAAGGCAGCAGTGGAAAAGGTTAATGATTAACTGCTAATCACTGAATCTCACAACAGAGGGCACTCACTGAAGCTAGTAGGAGATTGGTTTAAAACAGATAAAAGAAAGTGCTTCTTTAAGCTGCAAGTCACAAACTTCTGGGTTTGTTTCCACTTGAGATTAATGACATGGACTTTGTCAACAGATCTGATGAGGGATTACACAAGTTCCCTGACAGACACTAAAGGAAAGCCAATGTTGAAATATATACCACCCCACACAACTGCAGATGCCAGAGAGTATAATGAGAATGGACACCCAGAACAGCTAGATCTGCATGAAATGCATAAGTAGCAATCTCTGTTGCCAGTTTGCAACAGCACGCTGGGGTAGATAGTTTATGAATTCAATGCTATAGGTGGTCTTAAGAAAAAGTAAACAAGTCATCTTAACTGCTTGAGAGTCCAGCGCAGACCCACAAAGATGATTAAGGGAGTGGAGCATCTCCCTTATGAGGAGCAACTGAGGGAGCTGAGTCTCTTTAGCTTGGAGGAGACTCAGGGGTGACCTCATTCATGTTTATAAATTTGTAAAGGGCGAGTGTCAGGAGGAAGGAGCCAGGCTCTTCTCAGTGACAGCCAATGACAGGACAAGGGGCAAAGGGAGCAAGCTGGAACATAGGAGGTTCAATCTGAACATGAGGAAAAACTTTTTTACTGTGAGGGATACAGAGCACTGGAACAGGCTGCCCAGAGAGGCTGTGGAGTTTCCTTCTCTGGAGACATTCAAAACCTGCCTGGATGCATTCCTGTGTGACCTAGTCTAGGTGATCCTGCTCTGGCAGGGGGGTTGGACTAGGTGATCTTTCAAGGTCCCTTTCAACGCCTAATATTCTGTGATCCCCCTACCATTGACTGCAGGCAGCAGGATCATAGAAACATAGAATGATTTGAGTTGGAAGGGACTGTCAAAGATCACCGAGACTAACCCCTCTTGTCACTAGATCAGGTTGCTCAAAGCCCCATCCAACTGGACCTTGAACGCTTCCAATGATGGGGCATTCACAAGTTCTTTGGGCAACCTGTTCCAGTGTCTTACCACCCTCATAATAAAAAGTGTCTTCCTTATGTCCAACCTAAATCTATGCTCTGTTTAAAACTATTGTCCCTTGTCCTGTCACTACAGGCCCTCGTAAAAAGTATTTCTCCAGCTTTCTTATAAGCCTCCTTTACATATTGAAAGGCCACAATAAGATCTCCCTGCAGATCTTACTTACACGTAAGTTACCTAGCATATTTGAGTATTTGTAACTATAATAGTAGTTCTGCAACTCCTAAAAATCCCCCAAAACTGGTGAAGTTACAAATGAAAACTGTGAATCACGGAAATATAAGGCAAGTTTACCACTTCAGCACCTACTTACTGGAAACATAGCCCATGACAGAAGAACCACCCTTTTCACAAAACCCTGAGTGAAACCAAGTGCTGAGGAAAAAGTTATGTAGATGTCAGAAAAGTGTCATGTCCTATCAGTACAGCTACTTAAAACTGACAGTAGGTTGAAGTGGAAACAAAAGCCTGAAAAAATCTCTTGGATACATAAGCAGCAAAGTCTGGAGAAGAACTCCAAGCTCAAGATACACAGCAGCCGTAGGATGTCTCAAAACTAAAAGGTAACACCACTTTACTACATAATTAATTCATCAAATTAACACCAGAGACAAATGTCTAAAGACACATCTCTTCAAAGAATGATCTTCATGTACTTGATGCTTCAACATTCAAAAGAGATTTACTACGAATAATGAAATTAAATATAAATTTGAGCAATAAGGGAGTGGTCAACTACAAGGATAATCAGCCCAAAGCAGCTCTTGCTGCAAGAACTAAAACAAAGCTGAGCCCCAGATCAAGAGATGAGACAGGATTTCAGCTGTCCCTCTGCCCAAATGCTAAGGAATCCCTTTACTCTGAGGCATGAGCAGGTAAGTCAAAGGCGCACCAGGATGTCTCTCTGCTCCCAGTTAAGTCACAAAAAGTTGTCACTGCAGGGAAAGCCCTGCTTAGTCTCATGCTGAAGACTGGCTGGGAAATCAGGACAGAAACAAGGGTGTTTTGTGAATGCATGATCCAAAAGTACTCAAATGTTGACAGCTTCAACAAACACAAACATTCATTGCAAAAGTGATGCCTGACAATGACAACCCTACTGCAAAAGCTCTAGAGGTATCAGAATTTACAAACATGCTGAGGCAGAGTGAGGCACAGAAACTTCTGACCAATACAGCTGCACTGTGGTGAAGTTATAAGCAAATGAGCCTTGAGACTTCATAGTCTAGGCTTATGACAATGTTTAATACATGGTGGAGTAGCAAAATTGAAACATCAAAGCTAACTCAACCAGCTACCAGCATCATCCTGAGCTTTCCACATTACAGTTTTGGCACCATATGCAGGTAGTAAAAAAGGGTGACTCCATACACCAAAAGCTTTGGTAAGTAATTATGTGATCTCAGTATTATCACTCTTGACTACATGCTGCAATTTGGAAATTAAAATATTAGACATGTCACAGAACACTACTGCATGTCCACTGTATAGACACAACAGCTCTGACAAAAAAGCAGCAAAAAGTGTCTTAAAATCAAAACACTGGAAAACATTATTTCGGAGATGCAATGCCTGAGACGGCTGTCCTCATAGAGCACTAGATTTCTCTTGTACAATACTCCATCTTCAGTGACACATACTCTTTTCTGCTTGCTCTAAGCCTTTCCCATTCTACATCACGTCTTCAACAGATCCATGCTCACTTCATGCATGAGTACTTTCTTTAACCTTCCTGGAACCTGAAAAAGTGTTTCTTGAACATGACTCTGCTCAAAAGCTTCAGCTGAGTTCCTGCCCTTGTGTACAGTGGAGAAAGAATTAGTGAGAGTTGGAAACTTCAAAGTACTGAAGTTTATAGTATAGAACACAGTCAACTTGCAACCTTTTCTCAGCTTGCAGCTCAGATCTTCCTAACACATAAAGGTGACACACACTATCCTTTTCCTCTTTTTCTTCTCTTATTGGGACATTAAACCATTTTTTATTGCTCTCAACCATACTCTTTACTTCCACATGGTCACAATCCTTACAAAATCAATATATATTCCACAAATCTTAACACTCTCCATTCATAATTCTCTCTCTCATAGCCCTGTTTTCACTCATATGTCCTTGATACAGAGTAAGGTTCAAAAATATATAAGCAAATTTGAGTTTAATATTAAAGAAACTGACTCGGGTGAAAATATATTTTGTGAAGGTTTTTTCCCCTCCAAACAGTTATCTTGCATCAACAAACAATGCACTAAGGTGACAAACAGCACAGAAAGCCATTCACTAGCACATCACAACAGCTCTCCAACATTTGAAGACTGCAAAAGACTAATACATCCAATATTACTAGCTAACACAGTCTGGTATATGTAAGGCATATATCTCTCAACTGGTTGGGGAACAGAAAAGCAATCACTGAAAAACACAATCAGATACCTATCACAAATATTCTCTTCGCAATTTCAAACTCATCTTGTACCTCTATTTTCACTCTAATATGATTTTAGAAACAAGTATGAAATACCTTGGACTTGCAATTCAGTTGTAAGTAAAGATCTGTATTATCTCAGCTTTCAAGTTCCTTGCCATCAGAAAAGATCACTCCATGTTATCAGAAAACAGGTCAAGTATTACTCCTGACTACTGAGCTATATAAGCTCTGCTGTCATGAGAAGATTAACAGAATATTTTTAAAACAATGTAAAAAAAAAGTTTTGATATTGTGTGCAGTGTGCTTCAAACACTGAATTTAAGAAGAAAATGCTCAGTGCTAACCAAAAGCCCCATGCCCTGGAAAGGCAAGGCCTTCATTTGTTTTATTTGGGTAATATTTACCTGCTTTCCTTTAATTACTTTTAACTACACAGCTTAGAAAGGACTCTCACACACTTCCATTAACTGTTGGATGAAATCAAATTATAGTAAATGTCTTTCTGACATCAATTCGTAGTCATGGAAATGACTCAATGACTCCTGTGTAAGATCAATGAGGATATGACAACAGACTATGAGAAGAGAGCTTCTGGTTAAATACACACACAGCAGAAGCAATCAGCAACTTTAAATTGCAAAGCCAGGGAAAGATCAATCCAGTATTTGCTTAACTGCTGATAATTTTTGTCAGACCTTCAAATCCACATGCATGCTTTTATACCAGGCAAGACTAATTCATTATATACATAGGACTCAACCTGTTCCTTTAATCCGCCAAGTGAATGTTCTGACAGTGATCTAACTTTTAATAAGAAGCTTCTTGATCAATGACAAAAAAGTTATAGGCTGTGCAAAGGTAAAACTGGCTGATGCTACAGTGTGAACAGTTCACACCTGGCATGCTAAAGAAAGTAGATGAAGATCAAATGCCTAATTTTGGAGGTACATGTTCATACTTCACTGCTCAACCAAAACCTAAAGAACAAATATTTTAAAGAAGTTCCCAAAGTAATAATGAGCTAGTGACCATTAATGGACAATTAATGAGGCAACAATCATTCTCCAACTGCAACCTGCTTACTAAGTCACAGACACCACGTAAGCTTTCTCACACACCAACGGGCCCTGAATTTGTCTCGCACAATTTACCTTCCAGTATTGGAGAAGAAACCAGTGTTTGCTTCTATTTCAGCTCTTTATAATTTTGCATTTGCTAATATGAAAACTATCTAATTGTGGTTCTGCTCTGTTTACCGGAAACATGCTAAGGCTAGCAGCCTATTTTCAGAGAAGTTCACAATAAGCAGTGTCAAATACTGAACATTTTGACTACGTGCTTCTGCTCCTTTACAGGGCCTTCCCAGCCTCCTGCCCATCCACATCCTTCCAACCCTCTCTCAGACTACTATGTCTTACTTCCTTACTTCAACCAGACTGCAAACTGCACTGCCCAGCTGTTAGTATTACTTAATGTCAACCAAATATTAAAGCAGCACCAAAGCATTACCAAAGTGCCACAAAATTACTCTAAATTTAATTTTTCAGTATCTGAAAATCAGCAGACTTCACAGGACTCAGAGCAACAGGCCACAACACCTCCAATTTCTATGCTGCTATTGCAAGCCTAGTCCTGCTGA
>NW_010168593.1:72397-73069 GCF_000695765.1 Mesitornis unicolor
AAAAAAAAAGTCTGCACTGCTGTGTTTTGTCTCCAAGTTATTTCAGCCTCTGAAACTGCACACATCCTAACTGACAACCACTACACATCAGTAGTGAGCTTGACAAAACTGATGAAAGGAAAGATACCTTCATCTGTTAAATTACTGAGAAATACTACACTAAACTCATGGTCACTCGCTGCTTGTCAGGGACACCAAACATGCACAAAACTCAGTCACTCCCACATTAAACACAGTGAAACAACACACATCAGTCACAATTTAACGTGATCTTACATGTTCCTGTGTGACTCACAGACGCCTTTTCTTTCTTAAAAGGCCTCAAAGCTACATTAGCGGCCACATAGTACATGGGAGTGGGTATCAGATATATAAACAACCCTAAGCTATACAGTCCGGCCGGTCATGTGCTGGCACATACCTGTTATACACAGGAACACAGGCATCTTATTTCCTGACAGCTCATCACTTTGGACAAATACTTAACATTCCTCTGCCAGTCACAGCCCAACTCTGCCTTGTTTCCTCAGCTCCTCGGTAGAGGTCTGCCCCAGCCTGCGAGTCCCAGGCGACACCCAGCTCCTCGGTAGGGCCGAGGACGCCGGGGGAAGACGAGGGCGGCGAGGAAGCAGCACCGGCCTGGTACTGTATCTGGTACAGTACCGGCTCCCC
>NW_010168594.1:0-3382 GCF_000695765.1 Mesitornis unicolor
GAGATATAAAGGTATAGTATATATAGAGAGAAAGGTATAGTATACAGAGAGATAAAGTTATAGTATATATAGAGAGAGATAGAGATATAAAGGTATAGTATATAGAGATAGATATAAAGGTGTAGTATATAGAGATAAATAGATATAACGGTGTAGTATATAGAGATAAACAGAGATATAAAGGTATAGTATATAGAGATAGAGATATAAAGGTATAGTATATAGATATAAATAGATATAAAGGTATAGTATATAGAGATAAGCAGATATAAAGACATAGCATACACAGACAGAGAGATATAAAGGTATAGCATACATAGATATAAAGGTATAGTACATATAGACAGCTATAGATATAAAGGTACAGTACATATAGGCAGCTATAGATATAAAGGTATAGTACATATAGTTAGCTAGCTATAGATACATCTATGTTTATGACAAATACACTTTGCTCCTCAGACACTGCAAGCTCTCACGGCACACGGGTACGATCGCTGTGGGCGCTGACCAATTCCAAATCAGTACAAACAATTCAACTTTCGGCCATCTCCAGACACCGCGCTGCGATTTCTCCTCCCCAGGAACAACTCCTGGGAAGCCCAGGGTCGGTTTAGCCCAGGTTTTCCCCTTGCCCCAGCAAATATTTCTACTCCCGACAATAAATCCTTGGCCGGTTTGCTATTCATTCCCAGGTGAATCATTGCTGGAACGGTAAAATCCTGAACAGGTAAAATTTTGGAGCGGGGCAGAATGTGGAGCAAGGGTTGGGAGGTGTTTAAGTGCCAATGAAAGCGGGACCTTCCTGTGGCTAGGAAAAAGGAGGTCATAATTGACAGGAAATGCAGTTATCTCCCAGAAAACCCAGGTTTCTGGCATTAAAGTATAAAATATCCCGCCTCGTGACCAAATCTGTTTTCTAGAACAAATAAAGCAGCTACCTGAAACAAAGTATTTTTGAAAAAAAAAAATTAAAATAAATTTAAAAAAATCCCAAATTAGAAGCATAAAAATGACAATTTGACCTTCTCAGGTTTTATCCTTTACCAGGTTGGAAAAATACCATCATTTCTTCTTCTGCCTTGAAAAATCCCTGAGCTCCTTCCTCGCTGCAAGATATTGCAATAATGAAAACATTATCCTACATATATATAGGATATAATATATATATATATTTAAGACTGCTGAGCTGTTTATTTCTTCTAAGCCAGTAAATTCTGGGCTTCTTCCCCTCACTAATTGCAGACGCATCCCTTTTAAGGCCCGATTTTCAGAAGGATGAACCGTTCCTAACTTAAAATAAAGTTCGGGAGAGTCTCAAAGACCCAGGACATCACCTTGAAATCAGGGCACAGCTCTGAAGACCTCACCCCAGGAGCCCTGTGGTTTTATAGGATCAAATAAATACATATAAAATATATTGTGCATGTAAAATATATACACCATCTCTTGCTGTCCGCTCAAGACCCCATTGCTTGCCATTCATCATAAATTAAAAGAAATACAAAATAATGGCGTGAACTTCCAAAATTAAAACACCCCGTGCCTAAATAAATGTGGTTTTAACTTATCCCGTGACTTCTTCATTTGTGCTTGTTAAAAACACCCAAGGATTTCGCCGTTTCAACGCCACCGGGAAAGTTCCTGAACCCGCAGCCCAAAAATCACCGACGTTTAGGGGGAAAAAGGAGCCAATGGCAGCGGGGATCTCTGGAAAAGGAGGCACAAAAGGCAGCAGCAGCAGCAAGCAGCATCTTGCAGGGGCTCGGCGCTGAAAAGCCTGACCCTCTCCATTCAGCTCGCTTACAGGTGACGTGACACCATCTGCCCGGGCGCCCTGCCCGCACCAGGGGAGACCGCGCCGAAGAGCACCGAAACCTGATTATTTCAAAGAAATCATTCCTATTTTTCGCGTAACTTCTTTGATACCGAAGTATGAAACAAGTTAGGTGGTACTGAGCCACAAAAAAGTTGTTACAAATCCAGGTATTTGGGTAAAAGTGAAGCTCAAACAGCTCGTGGGCTCTTTGCATCACTCTAAGAGCAGGGGCAGCCCTTGGAGAGGGTCCCTGCTCTGCCCTGGGTTTTTTGGGAGCCCGATGAGGAATTTGGGAGTGGATTAATGGATGCGAGGTGCAGGGAGGGCTGGGGCCGCATCCTGCGCTCAGCCAGCGCCAAGGGAGATGCTGAGGCACCCGGAGCCTCCCATCCCCAAACAATCGGGGAATTAATTGGATAAAGCCAGGAGAAGCTGCTTAATTTTCCCCCCGAGTTCATTAAGACGCAGGTAGAACTAGAGAAAAAATTAAAAAAGGGGAAGAAACAGCAGAAAGTTTTCCAGAAAAGTCCATACTGTGAGCAGAAAGCGAGTTATTTCCCAGGGCACCGAACCACTCCTGCAGCGGGGCCGTTGTTTTCCTTTCATTCTTTCGGGCCGGGGGAACGGGGGGCTCGGGGGAGAGGACTTTAAAGAGTTAAAGGCTCCCTACCATTAATTTGCATCTGGTGCTTTTAGTGTGTGTGTGTGTGTGTGTGTGTGCGTGCGTGTGTGTGTGTGTGTGTGTGTGTTTTTTTTCTTCCCTGAAAAGTTGGCAGAGCCGCCGATTTTCCATAATGCAAGCATTTGGGAATTGTGAGCGGAATGAAACCGATCCAATCTCCTGACTGCGACATGAATTTTCATTAATTACAACCTTGTCAGCAAAAGCATTATCAAAGCTGAATATGAAAATGCTAATGAGTTCTCATTTGCATATTTTTCTTTGTTGGAATGTCATTAATTATTACATTTTATGATGATGAATGCAGCTGTCGAAGCTCTCCGATGCATAATTAGCCATCAGAATGCCAGGAGCCGATCAGCATTTTTGGGGAAAAAAAAAAAATAAACAAAAATAAAAATAAAAAATAGGGGGGGGAAAAAAAAACAACCCAACCCCACCAAAAAATCCAAACCCCACCAAATTTCCCTTCACCCTCTCGTGATTCCCCCCCCCCAAAAAACTTTGTGCCGCCGATGCTACTTCTGCCGCCGGCTCGGTCCCGGCAAAGCCGAGCGCGGGGACGGATTTCTCCTCCTTTACTAAGAAATTATTTTGGTTTTGCCAATCGGGCGCTTATACAATCGGAGCGGCTCTTAATAAAAAAAGAAAAAGAAAAAGCAGAAGAAGAAGAAGAAGAAGAAGAAGAAAAAAAATCGTTATTCCAGCTTAATTAATGCCACGCTTAATTATAACACCATGATGTCAGCGGTTTTAATTAAGTATTGGCTCGGGTACAAAAAAACTCCTCGCCGCAGTAAGAGTCGCTGTCGGCGGGGCCGTGCACATCGCAGGGGCTCTCCCAGTTTGCGGACTGGTCGGGTCCCAGTTGGGCCGGGAAG
>NW_010168595.1:0-20359 GCF_000695765.1 Mesitornis unicolor
CAGCAGCCGCGGGAGCAGTGGTGCAGGTTGGCACCCACGCTTGCGGCCTGCAGCTGCTCCTGCCCTGCCCGAGCATGCAGCAGCGCGCCGGGGCAAGGCTGGTGCCCGCCGGGGCAAGGCAAGGCTGGGCGCCCGGTGGCACAGCGGGAAGGCAGAAGTCAGCACTGGCCCATGGCGCACTCGCCTCATGCCACTGGCAAACACGGCCCAGTGTCGGTGTTCCCACGCACAAAAATGTCTGACAATTAATGGTGTAAGATACCTATAGGTTTGAAAATACAAAGAAAAGCTTTAACTCAGTTTTTAAACAAAACTGGTAATGACAACTGCTTACAGAGCTAACAGTGCATAACATACAGAGAAAGAATCATAGAATGGTTTAGGTTGGAAGGGACCTTAAAGATCATCCAGTCCAATTCCCCTGCCATGGGCAGGGACACCTCCCACTAAGCCCCGTCCAGCCTGGCCTTGGATGCTTCCAAGGACGGGGCATCCACAACTTCCCTGGGCAACCTGTGCCAGTGTCTCACCACCCACATCGTGAAGAATTTCTTCCTGGTATCTAATCTAAATCTACCCTTTTCCAGTTTAAAACCATTCCCCCTCATTCTATTGCTACCTGCCCTTGTAAAAAGTCCCTCCTCAGCTTTCCTGTAGGACCCCTTCAGGAACTGGAAGGCTGCAATAAGGTCCATCCAGAGCCTTCTCTTCTCCAGGCTGAACAGCCCCCGCTCAGAATCACAGGATTACTGAGGCTGGAAAAGACCTCTGAGATCAAGTCCAGCCTATCCTCACAGGGGACGTGCTCCAGCCCTCTGATCATCTTTGTGCCCTTCCTCTTGAGCCACTCCAGCAGCTCCATGTCCTTCTTATTGGACAATACTCCAGGTGGGGTCTCATGAGAGCAGAGGGGCAGAATCCCCTGTGGCCCTGCTGGCCACACTTCTTGTGATCCAGCCCAGGATATGGTTATAAATCCTTCTCTCTTCAAACTTTTCTTTTGAAACCCAACACCTCAGTGTATGTGAAATGCTGACTCTGTTGGTAATCTACTGTTGCACTTACTGAGAAATTTTCCTCTTCCTTCCTTGCTCTGTTCTCTAACTCCACTTCAAATTGAAATGCAAAAGAATACCACAATAGACCAGAGCTCAATATATGAGGTCTTCCAGTTCACAGCAGCGCAGCTGTCAATGAGCAGCAGCAGTTGTTGTGGGGAAGCAGCTTTCCCCTGAAAGACGGTAAGAGTAACCCTACCCTCAGGAAGAGTCCCCTCTCTTATTTATGCTAATAGTCGTGCTTCAATCGATCCACGCCTCTCCCAGAATGACTCAGATAAATTACACTGGTAAACAGACATTTACTCTTCCACCACAAAGCTAGAAACTTGAAAAGATGTTTAGCCTCCTGAGAGCCTGGAGGAAAATACAGCCGTTAAATTACAACTGTCAGAAAAGGCATGAAAGATAAATCACGCTTGAGGTTGACATATGCATCCCCTGTAACTGCCTGACATACCCTAGATATTTCAAGCTTTCCCCCTTATTTAACTTATTTGTAGAAAATACTAAATAAAGGTGCATTCAGGAGGCATTTTCCTCTAGGAAATAATTCTTGCTTAATTTTAAGCAAGAGGAACATATTAAAGGAACATGCTTTAATTAAAGGCCAGCATGACTCAGGGTTTCAGTAGTCAGATGTACAGGCTTTCATGTTTAGGTTACTGGTTAACCAACTGAGAGGGCTCCTACTCAGAGATGCGACACCCAACAAAGTATTTGTACCTGGGCAATTCCAGCTCCACTCCAAACACTTGGGTATTTGTATCACAAAAAGCATCATTAAAATTAGATGACCACACAAATTTATAGCCCTCCTGACATCTCAGCAGAGAGGAAACTGAAATACAGCTTCATTCTTCTCAGGCAAATGAAGCCAGATCAGCTGGATTTGCACGGAAGGCTGCCTAAAACCTCAGAGACGATAGGTTAATGTGGCTCAGCTGCACAGGTTGTAGCCTGCTTACAAGGGCTGAAACACAAACAGGTAAATTCAGGTTAGTCCAGCCAGCTCTACCCAGAGTACGCTGTTAAGTGCTTAGTGAGGTGGTTTGCACCAGGGTTGCAGTCCATCCCCACCAACAGAACAAGAACGTTGTTCTCACTACCTCCCCAGCTGCCAGGTCCAGTGCTACAGCAGCATCATCCGTGATGTACATCAGCAAGCAGTACAGCTATGAGGCACACCACAGAAACCCAGGGTATACGCAGCTCCTTTGAGAACTCGGCTCCAGAATTGCCTACAGCCAGAATAAGGAGGAAGAAATAACCAGAGCGCAGGTCTCAGTCGAATGCCAGCAGGAGAGCTGCACACATACCAACACCAAACCAACACGTAAGAGCTGCTTGACCAGGGTAAACTGGTTAAAAAAAAGGTTCTGCAACATGTCCACAAGCATGGAAGCAGACACTTTTGTTCGCAGGGATCCTGAATATGTGTATGCCCTTAGGTACCTGAGTTTCTAGGATGAGCAGAAACTCATGTTTTACTGTCTAGCACAAACTAAAAGAAGAAACTGGCTGCCTGTGACAACCAAAGTTCCTGTGGAACTTGTGATAAGAACTTGGTGTGGTGGGGATTTCAGAAGCCTGGCTAGTCACAGGGCAGCTTCCTTGAAGGGAATTGCTTTGATCTTGTTTGAAAAGAAGCTGCAAGCTGGGGTACTCCCAAAGCCTGCAGTCTGATAACTCGGTGGCCTCAGACAGCACCAGAAACGCGTTCTCTCTTAGTGCTGGACAACTCACGATTGCATCAGAGGAGCGTCTGAACGTTACTCATCTTGAGAAGATACAGAAAGTCCCGGCAAGATAGATTAGCAAAGGATTTTCCTTTGGCGCATGACTCTTCTGCACCTTCAAAAATCTTTACCTGTATCAACAAAAAGTACTTTTATTCATTCCAGCAAAACTCAGGCCACAAAGCAGAGCCATTCTCAAGACAGGAGATCCTTGAAGCAGTACCAACAGGAGAGGACTGCTCACCAAAAAAGTACCAAGAGGGGCCTGCAGAATCCGTCAAAATTCTCGTGACTAGAAGAAATGTACAGAACAGCCTAGGAAGTGAGATTCAGACTGCTGCAATCCCAGAACAAATATCCCGTATTTTGCACAATTGTCAAGATTTGCATGCATTGCAGCATGCTCCTATCTGTGCCTTTAAGTAACTAACACTTTCCAAAACCTGTAAGGAAGAAAAACCCCAAACCTAACTTGTTCAAATAGGTTGAAATTACACCTTAAATGAAGTACATGCAGGAAGAAAAAACTTAATGATAGTATTATAGATATCTCAATGCATACAAGGAGAGTATGTCAGAAAGTTCAGAGAAAGCAGAGAGACTGGTGAAGTGAGCATTTCTGTACCTGTAAGAAAGCAACAAACAAGAGTAAACTAAATGATCTTACTAATTTGTTAACACAGCAGTAAATACAAGCCATTGATACTGATTAATATTTATTAGGTAGTCTCTGAGTACCCAAGAGAACAATTTAGATTCATTGTTCTGTTTAAAGTGAGTTACTGTTTCACTTGCATCACTTTTGCAGTGCAGAGCAGTCTGGTTATAAATTATCATTTCCAGCGTGGATAGGTTACATTAATTAATTTTCTGTTGATATTCATAGTATTCAAAAGTTCCATGTCTTCGTCCTTCAGATTAAATTCAAAAACCTGGTTTGGAGGAGAAAAAAAGTTATGAGAACACTGGAAAGACTAAAGCACACATTTGTTTAGTGGTAGCATTCTTTAAGTGGTCTGTTTTTATTTTAAGTTCCTGATACTGATAAATTCAATATTAATTAAATGCCCATTTTTAAAAAAAAAGCTATTGTAAAAAGTTTGCTATGTTCATTTTCGTGAGAATTTGTACTTTATTTTTAGATTGCTAAGCTGTACATAACATTAGGAAAAGCTTAACTCCAAGTGGAAAGTATTGGAGTAGTTGAGAAAGTGACATGCAATAGTTTCACTGGATATCACTGTGCCCAAAACTGTAACACAGTTTAATATATCCAATCATGGTCTATGCTTTTCTTCATGTGTATTAAAATACAGCAGAAGTTCTACAGTAATCAAACTGTATAATGCAGTAGAAAACTCTTTTGGGTTCATTTTTCATTCCAGTGATACGGATCAGCCAACTAAAGTCCCACTGTACGTTTCCTGCTAGGGTAAACTAAAGACATTGATGGACATGGGAACTGAACTTCATGTGCTGTACTGAAGAAACAAGTCTTAGATGGAAATTCCACAATTACTTGGCAGATTACAGGTCAGTATCATCTGTAATACTGGGGTGGGGGTGAAATGGTTATTTTCAAATAACAAATATTAAGAAAGAAACAACACCAAAACAAAACCATCTGTGATCATTTTAAAGTACTTACAGCTGTTTTATAAGGCATTCATGATAATAATGCAAAAATGTTACAAACCATATGATATAAAGTAGCTGGTTGCTGTTTCATTAATGTAAAGAGTCCATTAGAGAGCTATTTTTCAACATCAGGAAATGTATGACCTTGACCATTACGCTTCTGATTAATCTTCCACCACCTTTATACCGCACCTAAAGCAAGTGATTTACTGTAAATTCGTCTTGGCAACATTATATGTATGGATATTCAATGGGATAAACCCAGGTCATGAAGAACTATGAGGAAAGAATGAATTCACAGAAAAAACCCAACCCAACAATCTCTGCTCTCCTTTTTACCAGGAAACAGTGATTGTATACCACCACCCCCCACTCCTAAGTTCACAGCCAAGTTATGAACTCAACACTAGTTTTCTATGCTGGAATTTTGAAGCCTCATCTCAAAAGACCTGGAAATCTGTTCTGCTGGAGAAAAACGAATAGAGCAGTCATTAATAGGATGACAACGCTGCTAACATAACCTTGGATTTCCTATGAGTAGTTCAGCTACAGAATGGTTCTCAAAGGGCACTGGCTAGCAAAGCCACCATTAAGATCATGAATATTCCTCTTGGGCACAACAGCTGAGGTATGGTACAACAGATCTGTGCAGAGTTGCTTAGAGAAGCCCATCCCATAATGTTGGCCATGCCTACAATGGTTTACAGGGTGATACGTGTTATAGCACTGGCAAGTAGTATCCGTGTCATTGATTTAAATTCATTTCAGGCTTTTTTTTCCTTTTCCCTTCAATGGATAGTGGCAAGTTTTGGAGATAGTTCTCATGCTCTGGTCCCTCAGAAGTCACTACTGTTCGGTAATGTCCTGGCAGCTGTAATTAGTCCTGTGTGATGCTGCAGATATGGATAAGCAGCCGTTCATAAAGACAAACAGTAAGGCTGCATTATTGATATCATAAATATAACACAGGCTCGCTACAAGGAAGTGCAACTGCTTGATATTTTCATGCAAAAGTGCAGACATAAAAACACAGGCTGCAAAAAGTGCCAAAACATTAAGTACAGAAACATCATAAAGAATTGCCAGAAGGTTGGCTTATCTGGTCCTTGTACCCAGTGTGCTGTAGTCAGAGATGAGCTTCAAAGCTTTGGAAGGGCTGTGGCCGCCTGGAAAGCGTTAACGCTTGGATTCCCTTCCTGTCAGCAAGAGCTGCTCCACCTTTGTCACCCCTTTCAAAAACATGGCCTTAAAGTCAGCTTTCCTGTCAGAACAGCAGCACTGCTGCTTTAAAAAGAACATCAGCTGGTGTTAACCCCAGTGCAAGAAGGAAGGTGAATATGATGCAGTCTGCTTGGCTTAGTGCATTTGTGAACTTGCTAGTATTATAGTTTCTTTATTACACATGCTAGTCAGAAAAACAGAGTCTAGAAGGTTAAGTTGGGGGACAGGTGCAGCAGAAACACTTCTGCAGCCTGATGAAAAAAAAATAATTCCTGAAGTATGCACTTTACAAAACCATTCCCATTATTTTCCAGTTAAATGTTCTTAGGTGCTTTCATGTCCAGTAATATAAAAGATGAAATTCAGAAATAGGCAAGGAAAAATAAAAAAAGAGAGAGGGACGTACTCAGAGTCTGACAGGAAGCTACTTGGCTGCACAGAAAGTGGCCTCACCCTTCCCACTCAGTTTCAGTTATTTTTTCTTTCCTTACTGGTTTCAAGAGAGCTCCCTTCCATTAAGTGCTCCTGCAAAGGCAGCTGACTGCACTTGGACAGATAACACTGATACATTGGATCTTACTTTAAATAATGGTTTATCTCAACTAGAAAGGAGTGTCCTCATCAGTCACTACCGTAAGTGATATGGAAGAAAACGTGCCTTCAGTTTTCAGGTGTATTCCCTGTTCCTATCAGCAAGATGACGGGTTGCACTGATAAAATGGATGTATCGTAGAAATGGTCGTTGTAGAAAGGTGAAAAAGTTTTCACTCCAGAGAAAACTTGTCTTACAGAAATACAGACAAAAGGAGGAATTTCAGCCTGGAGGATTAATATGCACATAATTCCAAAAATCCACTCGAGGGATGAATTCTGAGCTTAAAAAAAAATTTCTTAAAAAATGAGCACCTCCAGGCCAACTGACCAAAGAAGTCATAAAAAAAGGAGTTAAGCTTCCTGATTTTGTATGTTCAGCATTTGTATATCCTTTTGGTGTTCTAAGTTCTGCTTTTACTAGAGTGTCACTCTTCATAAATCTCACTGCTGTTCACTTTCCCCAGTTGTTCACGAGTTGTCTTATTTCTTTACACTGTGATCACAGTTGTCAGTACTTTAGAAATATTCATTGAGATGAGGTGATGTGAACTTAGTTTTCTTTTTAAGCAAGGCTTCTGAAGAATATCTACCACAGCTGTAATGTCAATTTAGTTGTAGAAAGGAGCACAAAACATGGGTCCATTGAGGCTGTCTTCCCTCTACAACCTGATCAAAAGTAAGAGAGGATTTTCGCAATGATTCTGAATTAACTAACATGGAATAAAACTTGTGAAGGCCATACTCAAAGAAAGAGGCCCCAGTGATGTATCCCAAGCACACAGGAGATAACAGGGTTCCAAGTCAGTCGGAGCAATCACAGCTTCGAGCAGAAAACAATGGCTGTTGGTGATGGCACAATGTGCAAAACTGCACCCACAGAGGGGAGAAAGACAGCGGGTCAGCTGAGTCCTGGCACTTGGAAAGCTTGCATTGCCTCAAATGATAGTCCTCTTCGTACACGGTTAGAACTGAACTCTTCTGTAGTTCTACAGCCACTACCTGATAGCAAAGGAATTGCTCAGAAAGATTGCAAAATATAGTAATAAAAAAACCAACCCAGAAAAAGTCCTGAACCAACAATTAAGTCTGAACATAGTTGGGGAAGTATCGGATTCAAAGTGTAACTTGCCACAAGTGCTCAAGAAGAATGATTTTTTTTTAGTAGCACTATTCCTATCTGATTTTCCCTTTCATTACTCATTGCACTGCTCAGATACCGTGATCCAGATCAGAGAAAATGGTAGCTTGACTTCCCAGCAAAAGCAGATGCAGGCACAAAACCCATTGTAAAATCTCTTTGACAGAGTGAACAATGAAATATGTCAGTGAATCAGGAAGCCATCCTCACTGTAGCCTGAAGTCATCTATTATGTGGAGGATTAGTAAGAAAATCTGGTTTAGTTCTGCTTAGCTCACAACAGGGAGGTGATCTGTCACAAGCACGTGCAGAAATAACAGCGCTGTTCCGACCAACACCGCACGTGCAGCCGTGTCGCTGGCCCTAACTGCTACTGTTCTGGTAATACTGGATTTGCTAGCATACATAAAGATTTGGTTCACTTTGTATGCATCACTTCCATTGGAAATAGTATCTTGATTTGATGTCTGTTTCTTCAGAGAGTGCTTGAGGGAAAACTCCAACTTCTCTTTCGTAGTTTTGAGAAAGTCTTCACTGCCAAAAAGCCACACTGAGTGAATACGAGGCATGGGATTCACTTCGAGTCTTTTTGAAGCAAGGAGTCCCTCAACAGCACAGTAACGGGTTTTTTTCTTATTGCTAAGGTATCATTCTCTAATCGACTTTTCAAAAGCAGGATTAGCTGATGACCACTGGTAGAAAGGTTTATTTCTGGGTAATCTTTCCAGTTTTCACTTAGTCACTGCCATAATTTTCTGCAAAAGATTAAAAAAAAACACCCAAGCAGACTAAAGGTTACCTTAATTTTATAAATAAGCCTTACATTTTGGAAGTATTGTACCTCTCATCACAGCAGTTAAGCCCAGCACATAGCAGTGCCTAGACATATGAAGTGACATTCCCAGATACTGAAGCACCCCGAACTGCAGACCACACTTGAAACTCTAGCAAATAACCTTACTTTGGAAATTGTGTATCTTTCTTGGAACAGGACATTGTACAGGTATTAGTGAGTGCAGCATTTCATGTGATAGTTTGTATTTTAAAAGTAATAAATAATACATTAGTGACTCCAGAGGCAAATCTAGATATATTTCCATGTTTACCAGGGGAAAAAAAAAAGCCAGTTATTCTGAGGAGCTGTTATCAAAAGATAACTTGGCTAAGTATTTTAGCCAAGCTGTTTAGAAGCTCTACTCTGAAGGCAAACAATGCAGGCTAGAGTATATGACTGCCATAAGTCACTTCTTGATAAAAAACTAAGGAGCTTTGTTTCAAGATATGACTAAAGCAGAACAGCACTGGGAAAACTGCCTCAGGAAGTCCACACACAATATAAATCATGGTTAGATTTTCCATACCTTTCTAGACACAGGAACTCCTAAAATATCAAACCAGTGTGACTAGAAGTTGAATACTGAGCTGATAAAAGCCTCTGCAGACATACTTCTCAAAACAGATCTGTACACTACATATACCTGTATGTATCCCTCTATATACATACACACTTTATAAGAAAATCTGAGGAACAGTATAGTCTTTTAATGAGATTTCCTGGACAAATCCAAAATGAAAGCTGAACCTATTCTCACTAAAAGCTACACAAAACTCACCAGAATTTCCAGTAAGAGAAAGCAGAATCACAGAATCACTCGGTCGGAAAAGACCTCTGAGATCATCATGTCCAACCGTTCCTGTCTACCCCCTAAACCATATCCTTAAGTACCTCGTCTACCCGCTCTTTAAATACATCCAGGGATGGTGACTCCACCACCTCCCTGGGCAGCCTGTTCCAGCCTCTGACAACCCTCTCAGTAAAGAACTTCCTCCTTATCTCCAACCTGAACCTCCCTTGGCACAGCTTGGTGCCATTTCCCCTTGTTCTATCCTCCATCACCTGGGAGAAGAGACCAGCACCCACCTCTCTACAAGCTCCCTTGAGGCAGTTGTAGGTGGTGATGAGGTCTCCCCTCAGCCTTCTCTTCTCCAGGCTGAACAACCCCAGTTCCCTCAGCCGCTCCTCATAAGGCAGGGCTTATGAGTATCAAATATCAGTAATAACAGAGATGCCCAACTCTTAGCCATGCAGATAGTTTATTTGTTCATGGACTTTTCTGGAAAGACTTTACTTTGTTATACCCAGTAAATAATATGCATAAAACTCTCTGGGTCAATGCCATTATCATGCAATAATATGCATAAAACCTTTCTTGGTGATGTTCAGATATTGCTTATTACAGTGAGATCCTATTTATGATGATTTGTAGTATATTGTACAGTGTAAATACTGTAATAATAATGGTATTCACATTTTTTTCATTCACTTTTTCTTCTTCATTCATCGTATCCCTCTAACAAAGAACTTGAAAAATTATTTTGTACTTAGCACCTGTGTTGTACACTACTAGATTGCATTTTTTATCTTTTTAAAGAAGGGCTATCTGCTCGTGTTCTTTATTAAATGGCCTGATGCAAGGTCAATGGCATAAACAGGAGGCTTTGCCTGGGCTTCAACGACCTAGGGATCAGGACTGGAGATGGAAATGCAAGATCTCTGTACAAAAGTGTTACTCTTAAAAATACCTTTTTTCTGATCATATACTTACTGTAACCTTCCCTGAATTTAAATTGCATGGTGTGACTCACAGATCACTGACACAGGAAAAAGCTCAAACCTTCATTCAGACAATAAGGCTTGGGTCCCAGGAAACATGTCTCCCATCATGCATTCCATTCAGGATTTCAACATCGTCTTCTGCTATTGTAAAATCAAACACCTAAGGGAATGCATATATGGTTAACATCATGAACACAGAGGGAATCAGGAGTGTTTCTGTTAAACTGACCAAGATTCATTTAAATGTGAGGCAGAATTTTTCTGTATCTTTCCTTCTGACAATTCTTCTCATATTCTGTCATATTCCATTAAGCTGACAGGCTCCACTGGGTCCTTTGCTCCTTTTGTGACTCATTTGTATTTGCAGACTCTGTTAAGATGACTTCGTACAACTCTGGCCTCAGGCAAGGGCTCAAGACAAAGGTAGTATCAGAGCTGTTTTTGATAGTGCTCAATATGGCCCCTGCCAGAGGTATATGAATTCCCTGACTGCAATCCCTCTGGAAACCTGAGCTCAGTATCTCACTTACATCCCAGTGTTCAGTGTTACAGCTTTTTCCTCAGAAGTTCAGACAAAGAGTATTATTAGAAGATATCAGCACATTCCCAAAGCTAGGAAACCATCTTTTCTATGTCTACTTAGACAAAACACTCAACTAATACAGAAAAACATACAGCGCTATAGGGCCTCAGTACTAACTTGAACTTGAAAGCAACCACCTGTCTTCATGCATAGCTTCTTACAGTCACCAACTTCTGCTGAGGTGACGCCTGCACCATGAATGACAGTGTCAGTGTTTTCTTAGCAGGCGTCTTGTTCAGACATTATCACTTCAGAACTGCAGTCGCTTTAAGTTGGTCTGTTGTCTTTGTCAGAGCTTCTCCATACTCAATAAGAGGATCCTGTGGAGCCTGAACTGCTGCCAAATGAGCTCCTCCCATCCTGCCTTATCCAGCAATCACTGTCTGCTGGAATAACCCTTGTAGTCAAACCTCGGTGCTCAGGCTTTTTAAACACAAACCAGGGACCAGTCACAGAACTAGAAATACTATCTGTTATATTGTATTATCTACTGAGGGCTTAATGAGGTCCATGCTTTCACCAACTTGACTAGAGGTGGTAGAGACTCAGGCCAACACACTGGCATGGGGGAAAGAAGAAGAAAAAAAAGAGATGTGATAAACAGCAGCTGATAACCATGCCAGTTCTCCTCTCCTCCTCCTCTCCATCTTGAGTGTTTCAAGTTTTGCTGCAAAACATAGCCTCAGCTGTGTGAAAATAATTGTTGGGCCATAGAGTAAATTCTGTAAAAAATAGAATTAATCTGGATTTAAAATATTATTGAGGAAAATAAAGTCAAATTAAATAAATATGGATTTTTAACCTGGTTTTATTCTCTGATCTGGTTCACAACAGAGAACCACAAACAGCTGTGCCTGTACCACAGAAGGCAGTGTGCACATCAGAATAAAGAGTCAAGGCAGGAGCCATATACACAGGCATAACCAGGAGAAATCCTCACACAGGCACACACACATAGAGTGACTTAACTCGCAGACAGACGTTTCCTATCCTCTTGCAAAGTTTCTTCCTGATTTGCCAAACAGTTCATACCCCTGTGATATTTTTGGAAGTAACAACAAGGTTGTTGTGGTTTCTCCTCCCCTCCTCCAAAGCAAGCACAATTTCAAATTAGAGAAATGGAGAGGAAAATGAAGCAATGAATTTAAAACATTTGGTATGAAAGGAAAAAAAGGTGGGAAGAGGAAATCATGCCGCCAATCCTCATTCGTTCTCCACTTCCCTCTGTCCGTCCCCTTCATGCTGGGACCTTCTCTGCAAGTCAAGTAGAAGGGAGAAGGCTGGGGAAAAGTCAGCTCTCGCAGGCTGTGATTTCCTCAGAAGGTATCTGGGCTATCCCCAAGAGTTTCACAGCTTTCACACACTGTTATGCACAGTGTGCAAACTCCTTCCATTTAACCTATGTGCCTATCATGAAAACGACATAACCAGAACCAGACTAGGATGTTCTACAATCAGCCAAGCACTAAATAAAAATAACTAAAATCTTTCTGTGGATATCTTTTTTATACACAGTGACTAACTCTCCAGTTGATTGCTGACTTTTGTGAATTACGGATTTTTTTTCTCTATGGCAGTAATTTTATGCTACAATTTGCCAATTTTAACTGAGTTGCCCCAATATAAAACTGCTATAGGAAAATGACCAGGCAAATCAAAGCATTAAAACAGTAATTAGGATGTTAGTCAGACTTGAGCGCATAATCAGATCTTACCTTGCAGTTTTCCTGTATCCTTTCTGCTTTTGTGGACTTTGGAATAGTGACAATCCCATTCTGAAAAACATAATGCTTCTCATAATTACAATTTACATAGTTTCAAAGAAAATAATCTCTCTTTAAAAGACTTCAAGACATTCCTTATATGTTCTGAGGTTTTAATTTCATTTTTTCAGAGGACACTGATATTTCTATATGCTATTTTTAATTAAAACACGCTGCACTGAATTCCAACACAGATTAAATGGTTTCTGTCAGTTCAATACACTATTTCATTGCTTAGTACTTTGTGTTGAGTGATAAAAATGGCACGATGCCCCATACTGCTCGTAACGCTTAGTTTGAAAACATCCCCTTTATTGGTGGATCTTTATATTCTCTACAGTCAGATTATTTGCATGTTTAAAATACTGCCAAGCTTTGTGTTCTACATTCCAAATTTCCAGAACAGCACAGTTAGTTCATGTGATATCAACATACTGAAGGCAAAAATACTTTTTGTACAACTTCTGGTTTGATGCACAAAACCTGAACTATTTGCATTTTTTTCCTGAGACGAGACCCGTTTTTATTACCACCATCCATTACCTGTATACTCCAGCGTATGCAAATCTGGGCTGGAGTCCTGCCATATTTCTTCGCCAGCTGCACGACAGTAGGATGAGTGAGTGCTTCACCTTTGGCTAACGGACAGTAGCCTTCAAAAACAATATCTCTGCTCCTACAATAATCCACCAGCTCCTGAGGTCTTTGGAAAGGGTGATATTCAACCTTCAAGAAATAAACTTTTAGTAAAAACCTTGAGAGTACATTTAGCAGAAAAAAATCAATGATAAATGAAAATATTTTTTCTCTCGTTTTAAAAATAACACGAGTGAAATCACTGCTTCTGGGAGACAGATGTAAGCTATCAGTTTTAGAAGACATGTGAAGGGTATTAATCCACAAGCATTTTGCCATTAATTGGCACAATAGTTTACTATGTATTTTATGCTTCCCCCAGAAGTAAGGTGTATGGAGCAGTTGTCTGCCCTACCTGCAGCTGGACTTGCACTCCTGTTCTCCTCAGTGTTTGAGAAACATGTGCAAACACACAGTGGAATTCAGCATCATTTTACTGGTGACTGCAGACAACCTTCTCTTTCTGAAATCCGCTTCCTTTCCTGTTTCTTTACCAATGATCTTTGAGTGGCACAGGCAATGGGAGGAGCCTGGGCAAGGACTGGGTTTGCAAGAGACCAGCCAGGACAATTTGCTTAGGATGAGGGCCTGACCTTGGAAGCAAAGTCTGTTGGCATGGACTGGACGTGGAAAATCCTGTATTCTGTGTCTGGTATCACACCTTATGTTGGGAAACAATCACGCTGTGGAATGAAGTGCAAAGGAAACTCTTTGTAGGAAGGAAGATTGCAAATTGCCAGGAACCAGTTAAAAAGAGGAAAAGTAACAAGCTACATAGGCAGAGTTGTTGGAAGCAAAAGGAAGCAGAAGTTATTGGAAAGTAAGGATGTCAGAAGAGCCACATATTCTGGCATGTAGCAAAAGCTGAAAGACAACCTCTGTAATATTCCTTACTATGTTATTTAAGTATTTCACAGTTTATACACTGTAAGAAGCATACCTTCCTCTGCACTGAGATGAAAACGGAAGTGTTTTCTTCTATAAAATACCTCATCATATGATGTATTTTGTGACTGGCCGTCACCGTTGTTCCAGTGATCTAACTCTTATGCATTTTGAAGAAAAATACTCTTCTGAACAATGACCTCAACACATGGAATCTGGAAAACGTCTTCTGCCACAAAGAGGACAAATGAACATTTCCTGTTTCTCATCTCTAGTACATGTTGTCTTTTCAGACAACAATAGTCAGGAACAATGGCCTGGCAGTCATTCAATGTGTGCTGAGAAAAAAACCGTGCCCCTTGAAGGCTGGGCTGAGTCAGCCTAAAGCTGCTGTGATCTAAATTACTAGGTGGACTCGGGAACAAGGTTCAAGCAGCAGACACATCCATGTCTTCAACCTTTGATGTTCCTTAACCTTTGAGTAACCTTTGTATTTCATGTTTTTATGTGTAAGACCAGTGTTTAGGTCATACAGTTACTCAGTTGCTTGCACCTGAGTTGAGTAGAAATTATTCTCATTGTTTTTACTCAAAGCGACGAGGAGGGGGGGAAGAAAGAGCAAGCAGGACGCATTACTCTACTCGATTATTACAACAGTAATAAGCAATTTAGTAGACATTCAGATTCATTACACTAACAAATAACATAGCCTAGAAAATACTAAATAAAGAATGATGTATTTAGGATAAAATGCTGAAAAATCTGCAGTAACCCTATGGCATCAGGTGACTTATTCTGCATTTATTATTAATACAACTGCAAGCAGAATTTACCTGATGGTTGAATAAGCTTTCCAGGCAGCATGGTTCCAGGTTACACCAGATATATTTAAAGCAAGAAGAGCATGCTGAGATGTTACCTGCCTGCTTCACAAGCAGAATACACAGCAACAACTGCTTCCTACCTGGATGATTATACTTTGTGCCTTTCACTGGATCAAGAGACTCTCAAAAATATATTAATTGAATTTTGGCACATGCAGTTGTGTGGTGGTAGGAGCAAGTAGTTTTGTTCTTAAATATACTGATTATTTTAGCAATCAAATAAAACCAGCACTCCTGAATGTATTTTTCTAGTGAAAACTTTCTGGAAGGTTCTGGCAGCATCTGAATGCAAGGGACTAGCATCCTGAGCTAGAAGAGGCATAGGGTGAGTGGCCAGCATGTGCTTCCTCTCAAAATAATAATTCCTACTTCCTAGCTTGCCCCACCCTTGCTATTTTGGTCACCAACCTTCTCAGGCAAGGGCTGTCTGTCATATGGTGGCAGAGGAAGATCTTGATCTTTTCTGGCGCTCTACCCTGAGTGATTTGTGTGTAAATTTGGCATTTGTTTAATAAAACAGTTTGCAGTTCACGTTACAGAACTCTTCACAGCTGCTACTTGGGTCAGCCACAGGGGAACTCTAAGTAAACGCTGGTTTTTTTACAACAGTCCTTGCACAATGGAGAAAAGCTGAGCCTAATAACAATCCTGATACACAGACCTCAGATGCTGGTATATCAGATTCTTACTCTTTCCACTCTGCTGCAGGTTCTTTTCACCTCGTAAAGTTTCCCTGCATCTGGACTTCAGTCAGTTTCCCGATGGGAATGCACAGTCTTACAATTATTTCTCTAGAAAACTGGAATTTAAGCCAGAAATGCTTTCTCTACAGAGGAACAGTTCAGGTGAGTTTATATACAAAGGGTTTGTTTCCTAATGCCTCAAGATACTAAAATACGTTTCTATCTGGTAAAAATTTACACAATAGAGCTCAGTATCATTGGCAATATTAACAACATTACTAAATCTTGCTGAGGTCATTACACAGTAATTTGCACTTCTATAAAAGTAGAAAAAAATATTGATGAGGAATGGAATTTGGAGAGGAACAGTTTATATTTGGTTTCAGTCTGCTGCCTTATTAAAGGAAAAACGTATATATTTATTAAATTCTTATCAAATGCATTTTTTTCCCTTATGACTGACAGGCATAAGAGTATTCACAGACTTCCTTGAGCACAAATCCAAACGTACTACTGCCAAGTCAATTACAAACTCAGGAATACAAACCTGTAGCTTCTTCACGATGCTAGAATAAAATATTTATCATCATACACAGTGTTTTTAATAGTAGATCATAATTTTAAAAGGTGCTTACTTACTACTGCATACCTTAACAATACTATATTCTTGAAAAGACAGGCCATGATGATACTGTTGTTTCCAGGAACCACGAAGAGAGGCAGTACTTACTGCTTGGTTAGCAAAGTAGAAGCATTGCTTACTACCTACTGCTGGGTTTGCAAAGACTATAAAAGTCTAATAAAGAACTTCCTTTGTCCTGCCTTCCTACTTCCTCCTCTTCACAGAAGAAATAACTTTCAATTTTAACATCATAAAAACTATCGGAATTGTAACACTCCAAATTCTTCATGCAAATTTAACACAGCTAAGAGGGAAGTGATTTTCCTTGTCTCTCAAATATTCGGACTTTGAGTACAATGATTGTTTGCAAATGCTTCATATTTAAGAATTAATCAGAAAAGTACGCTATTTTAGGCATAAATATAGAAAAGATCTTTTGTATTACAAACACTGGACAGTGAAAGAAGAATTCAGTATAGCACTTCCATTCTCAACTTAAATTTAAGAATCCATTAGTTACTTGATAACACTTAAGTAATCTCACCATCAGACTCACCGACCCTAAGCAAGAAACAGAATACTCTTTTGAGGATAACTTGAACTATGGTTTGTAAGATACCTGTAACTAAAAAGTGCAAATTAATGCTGTAATAAAACTGTTGAAAGCGGAGCAGTTTGGCATGGGTATTTGGGGTTTTTCTGTTTTTAATCTGGAACAATGCTGTGCATCACCTTAAAGAAACAACTGACTGAATACAGCAGGAGCACCCTCCCAGCCCCACTGTCACTACCATCTCAACTTCTCATCTCCTTTTTTTCAGCCACAGAAAGAGACTCTGTCAAATAGTATCAAGAAACAACTTTTCTCCATTAATGCTACTGACACAATAGGACTGGTAACATTTTGACATTGTAGGTAAGAGAAAATTTCAAAACAAATCCAAGATTACTTGGGTTTTTTTCCTCGCAGTAGGAACTGATTTAATAGGACACTGAAAGGCTGTTCTCATTTAACAGACAGTAACAACTTATGCCAAAATCCAGTAAGACTGTGAAGATGTGTATTTCTGAAAAGGAGACACATTTGAGCTTTGGCAAACCCACCGATTCTGTAACAGTCATCAACCTGCCCATCCTAAGACACATTGCAATGGCTGAACTTAATAACTGAACTTAAATCTTTTATATGGGTTGAGGTTAATTTAACAGTCATAATTGTCCTTTAGTAACCTTTAGTTTAGTGGACAGCAGAAATCAGAGACGTCAGGTCCTGACAGTCACATTCTGAACCACCTTTTCTTGGCTGTTTATGCCATTAAACCACAAAAGGCTGCCAGAAATCCTCACCACCTGTACAAAAGGGAAAAACACGCGCCTGCACTTCACCTATTCCAGCTCCCAGCTCTGTGTTAGCATGTGCGCACTTTCGCTGGCAGGAGGTGGTGGGAATGGGAGCACGAACTTCCCGCACAGCTGCGGGCAGAAAACGGCTCTGAGGGACCTGTTGTCAGTGTCCTGGAAGTTTGCCTGTGTGTAGGTGGCCACTTCTATCTGCCTAGGGCAGCAAAAACATTTTGTGAGGGCTCTCACAGCACCTTCCTAAATGAGAAGTTCACTGAATTTTATGTGATCTTGAAATACGAATATGAACTAAGAGGGCAGCAAGGGAAACAGCACCCTTGCATGGATCTGCAATCACCTGAGGCTTTCAGTGTTGCTTAGAGCAATTATACATAGTGTTTGAACACAGGCCCTCTCCAAAGCTTTGTTCACTCTGGAGATGCTAGATTTTCACTGCTCTTTGAATGTCATTTCTAAACTGTTTTGTCATCTCAAACTGGCACACAGACCATTTGTTTGTGCCTTAAAAACAGTAGGCTGAGTGAAACTGGGAAAAGAAAGGAGACTTCCCCCCTAACCCCACACACTTCAGGTCATCGTCCTGAATGGTTTTCAGTACGTATATAGAAATGAAAGAGAAGCAGTTGTATGACTAAGGCCAGTTTGGGTGTAGTCTTTCAGGCAAACGGGTGAGGAGGAGATGATTAACCAAAAAAACCAAAGCAAAAACCCAAACCCAGATATTTTAAATACATTTATCCACTCACCTGATTAACATGTGGAGTAATCACACAGTCTTCCTTTAGTTGCTCAAGATGACTGATAAGAAAGTTGCTTACACCAATTGATCTACACAAACCTAATGAGAAATAGAATGGGGAAAAGTTTGGAGACAATCCTAACTATTTGGGAAAATGACTTGGAAAATATCACTTTCAAGAGAAAAAATGATTGTACACACAATTTCTGTATGGCAAAATACTGCAATAAGCCACAGAAAATCAGCACCAAAATTTAGTCTGACAGTATTATCTGAAACCGTGATTCCGTCACAGTCACACTAGGAAATAATTTTATAATCTAAACACACTGGAAACTCCCCAGTGTATCAAAACTCCAGGCTAAATTCTGGGAAAGGCTAATGTAGTATAAGCAAAGAACAATTGGACTCCACCAGAATGAAAAGAAGGAAATGGTATTCTGAGCAGCCTGCCAAAACTAAAGGAAAGTGGAACATTTGCAGAAGACTAATAAGGTGTGAGCAATACAACACAAGGACATGCAGCCCAAATGAACTACATAGCACTGCTCATATTTCTATTAGATCACTGCAAGACATTAAATAAAACTCAGTAAAAAAACTGTAATTAAATAAGCAGCATCTAACAAGCACAAAGAAGCTTAAAATTGTAGCAAGATTTCTCAGCTCCTGTTGACATGCAAATAAAGTTAAATGGCACATTTTTAATAAGCCTTAGGTGTGCATAGATGTGTAGAAATTAAATGCCAACAGTCCTTAAATCATATGTCTTCCTTCCAACCTCAAATATGATAAAGCACAACTCCCAGTACTGGCCTGCCACCACCCCTCAGCCCTGGCTCATCTTTGACAGTTTGGTCCTTAACTCTCTGCTAAACACAGTGAATAGGGAAATCAACTGTGGTCAGGCCAGCAGTGGTCTCCTTAGGCTATGGATTCTGTGGACTATGAATTAGACTCATTTCTTCAGTACGTGAACTCTGTCTTGATTGACTTGATCTGCATTTCATCTCTAACTCTGCGGATGGAAAGTCTGTCTCAAGGTGTGTGAACACAGAAGTCCAATCACTGCTAATCCAGTATCTGTGCTGGCCAATAGAATGTATATGCATGTGCTTATCTATATATGTGCATAAGAATATCCACAGCAAAAAACAGAGGAATTAAGCCCCCTCCTCATCCTCCCAAGTTCAAGAAGGACAGGGAACTGCTTGAAAGAGTCCACGCAGAGCCACAAAGATGCTGGAGGGAGTGGAGCATCTCCTTTATGAGGAGCGGCTGAGGGAGCTAGGGCTCTTTAGCTTGGAACAGGGGAGACTGAGGGGTGCCCTCATTCATGGTTCTCAATTCAGAAAGGGCGAGTGTCAGGAGGAAGGAGCCAGGCTCTTCTCTGTGGTGTCCAATGACAGGACAAGGGGCAATGGGAGCAAACTGGAGCATAGGAGGTTCAACTTGAACATAATGAAAAACTTTTTCACTGTGAGGGTGCCAGAGCATGGCCCAGGCTGCCCAGAGAGGTTGTGGAGTCTCCTTCTCTGCAGACATTCAAAACCCGCCTGGCCATGTTCCTGTGTGACCTGGTCTGGTGATCCTGCTCTGGCAGGGGTTGGACTGGGGAAGCATTCGAGATCCCTTCCAACTCCTCATATTCTGTGATTCTGTAAGCCAAAAGTTATACTGATATTTTTTCAGGGGCAAAAAACCAAAACTCATTGGGCAATTTCAGCCATTCGATGTCAAAGGAATGATTTCTGGACTGAAATTGCCCTAATTCCACAGTCAGAACTGCCACTTTCATGGGGTCAGCAGGGAACTATGTAGAACTGCCTTGATTTGAATCTGGAATATAGACACATAAAAAGCACTTACTAATGCAACTGGGAGACATGAATATGTTAAAAAGAAGAATTTCACTTGAAGCAAAAGCTAAATTAATATGTTGGAGAAAAATGTACTAACCGAGTACTTATTTCTAAAACGCATGTTTTATGTATTAAAAAGATAACCTGCAAGTAGACTATACACTGGCATATAAAAACATGAGCTATGAGATTACAAAGTATCTTGAATTTACAGGTTTGGTTTACCCAGACAAAACAAAGAAATTATTTTTTTATAGTCTTCTATGAAATTCTGTAAGTTACAGTTACAGTTTACTGTAAATTATTATAAACAGATTGTTAAAGCCCTGAAAAAA